>NC_140938.1:27157639-27310139 GCF_014529385.1 Adiantum capillus-veneris
ATGATGAGATGTAATGTGCTTACTTGAACCACTATCAAATGTGGCACATGTGATAGTATTTCCATTAAGGATAGTCTCAAGAGAAGTGAACAAATCACGATGAGATGTAATGTGCTTAGTTACACCGTTATCAAAGTACTCCATATGATCTACATATTTGTAATACGTGCATTATGAATAGATGGATCATATTGACATTGCACACTAAAAGCCCATTATGCATCCGACACAATGTTTGCCAAATCTACCTTGAAAGAAGCATTTTCAATGGTTGCATTTTCGTCTTTTGTTTGAGCTCCTTCGCCTTAGGTTTAGGTGATTGCTTGATGAGATGATGATTTGCATTATAGTAGTGACATTTCAACTTCTTCTTGCCTTCACTACTAGATTTCTCAGACTTATCAATGTTTAAAGAAAGAAGTGCACCTATGAGCGCACCTATGAGCGCAATCACGCTACCTGTAGAAGCTTTGGAGGTGGCAACAATGCTATTCCTCCTTTCCTACGTGGAAACAATTGTTTGTTCAATGGCATGTTGCTTAGTTTTCTTGGATTGGGACTTTTGTAACAATACAAGGACAAGACCATCAAAATGTACATCATCACATTTATTCTTTGTCACACAGGCTTAAAGCTGGAGGCAAATGTGCCTGATAAGAATTTGGGAAAGCATCAAGGATTGTCTGCTCAAGACTACTATTTGGAATGACCTCATCAATAAAAATTAACTACTCATTGAGATCTTAATCTCACAAGAAATACATTCATATCATTCTCCTTGTGCATAATCTTGACCTCTAGCTCCTTAGATAGGTGAGTAATTTTTGCCAAATTTGTACCTACATACATAGAAGCTAGTCTATCCCATGTTTTGTTGTTCATGATAAACAAACATGTGGAGTTATGAAACGCTTGACAGAAAGCACAATCAACACATGAGCATGGACATTCTTAGTATGTCAACATGCCTTCTCAGTAGTAGGAAAAACAACTCTAGCAACAAAACTACTAGAACTTGCACCATCATCCACCAAACCTATATCCACAGAACCTAGTCTTATATCCTAACCACCCACAATTTTTTGAATGCTTTTGCAACAAGGATATGTTGCATAATGTATTCCCAAAGTGGGTAGTTTTCCCCTTCCATTTTTTCCTTAGGAGATAGTATTAGGAAAACATCATTATTATTAGCCATGGCTAATGATTGCACTTGATGCAAAAGTTGCATGTGTAAAGGAAATTACATCTGGTATATAGCAACACAACCCATTGAAGACTAAAAAGTGCTTGTTTTACAAAAATATGTAATATCAAGAAACATAAAAAAAGGAAAAATTTGTTTGTGTAGCATTGAAAATAGAGGTTGAAATAAGCCTTAAATCAAAATTTTGACAGCTCTAAGATCAAAGACCAATTTTGAAGGTTATGTTGCCTTGCAAATTCTCACCAAAAATATGACAAAAATCACTTCAATATGAGAACATGAGCCTAAAGTGTGCTAGTGGCACTACCTTGGAGGTTGAAGCTTGCTTTGCTACCAATTTTTAGAAATACATTGCTACAAGATTGAAAGAAAAGATGGAGAAGATGAAGGAGAAGATCAAGAGAACACAACACAAGAAGTAGTATCACTAAGTATTCTAACAACTTCGGGGGGGCTGGGGGGGTGTGGAGCCTCCTAATGAGGAAAAAAGTGTCCCGATGGCCCTAAGTGTGTTCATACACATCACTACCATAATATGGTAACATGCACAAGGGCAAAGCAAACTGCGAGAGCAACATTTGGGAGTCCCAAAAGAGAGGATGAGGGTGATGACACCCAAACCTTAATTAACACGTGCAAAGAGAAATTTAGAGAGAGAGAGATGTGATGGTGTGTACAAGCATTGCATGAAGGTAAATTAGATGATGATTACCCTTCAAATATACATTATATCTCTACCTCAATCGCCACATCCATGGTAGGCCATGTAGAATCTAGAGTTGTTCGACAAAATTCCTATACTATTATAGATGAATACTCTTACACCACTGTGGGTTAGATGATTGAGAGGATACCTTAACATGTCTTCCTCTCTCTTTTGAGAAGGGTTTTGCACTAAAAATAATTTATCCCTAGCCATTTACATGCTAGTGCCACATGTCCAAAGTTAAAATCTTAGACTAAGCTAAGCATAAGAGCATGTCAGTTTCTTATCTTTCAAGAAACTTGGTATATCTCACAATGAGATGGTTTTACATCTATACATGGTTACACATGTATAGATGCAAAACCACAACCGCTACTCACCACAATTGTTACTCACCACAACTTGTTATCCCCCTACAAAAATCGAACTAGCTTCTTAGAAAGTTGTGAGTTGTTTTTTTAAGAGTTGATGATGATCATGTACATCTACCACTTGTAGCCACATTTATCCAAGATGATTGGTCTCAACATAGCACCGCATGATTTTCCCACAAGAACTTCTCATATTCTTGTATGGTAACCTATGAAGTGTGACTAGAACATGTAATTTGTTGCCTCCTAATCATAACAACTAAAATTTGCCTACTTACCTCCCTAGGTGGCAATATCTACCTGACTATAACCCATAATTAACAAGTGAGCAATTGTCTTGGTACATGTTTCATGGCTATACATTCAAGGTCTTAATCATTATAGATTAAATAAGAAGCATGGACTCAGTGACCATGAATTAGATAACAACTATGAACTTAATCACTATGAATAAATTTTTTGGGCATGGATAAAGATATAATCACTTAATCACTCTAGATTGAATTCATAGGCATGGAAAGCAAAAATCATCTCTTGCTCCACAATACGGGAGAGGGGTCATCAATTATATTGATGAATTATACAATTGATCTTAAACCATGGATAATTTCCAAAATTTACTAGCACAGGCAATACAATAAGAATAAGTAGAATCCCCCCTCGCTCAAAGGATAGATGCCCCCCAAGAGAATATTTCCCTTGATAATGATTGACTTACTATAATTATGAGTATCTGAATACTGCAAATCATGGCTAAGTATATTTTACTTGGCTTAGAGTGATTACACACTCTAGGATCTTGCTCTCAATGCTAATGTCCATTTGGCATTTCGCCCAAGGTAGAATGCCACACAAGCTGTTGATAAAAACTATGGTTTTTCCTATGAAGTAATCGCAACCACCAAGCTCTGCACCGTGCATTCCACCACAATTCTTGAGAAGTTTTGATTGGCGTCCATATCATAAAGTTGAAGGCATGAAGTAGGCTAGTGTATAAGTTGCAGAGTCATGCTGGACCTTGGTACACAACCGATGACTTTATAGAAAAGATGTGAACTCAAAGAGACTACCACTCTACTTCAACTTTGTAAAGTAAATATTCTACATACATAGAAAGTTGTAATATTTTCTTGTAATAAATATCTCATGGACAACACTTTTTGGCAAGCATTTCTTACTGAATGCCTTTTGTCTTGAGGCGAGAGCTTTTTTAATAAAAAAACACTACCTACGTACTTCAGATAAGGGAGGCACGTGCACAACCACACAAGATTGCACTACATCTTCATATAAATAAATAAAAAAAGATTGAAACAGATATTGCACTAGTTATTTTGCCGAACAAAAGCATTGTCATGCTCCACAAGCTACATACTTCTGCCACTTCACTCGAGCTCTACTCTTTTCTACGATATATTTTTGTCCCTTCCTCTCCATTGGCAATAGGCCTATATTTCTTTCATTCTCGAGCCCAATTGTCAAGAGTCTTGCCCATTGATGTCGTGCAACGGGGCTCCCTCCTACAAAATTGTCCCTAGCCAATCATGCTTAAAGAATGCCATCTTGCTCTCCAAATCTTGTGTTTTCTCTTGAGTAGTAATTTTTTTTTCATTGTGCATCATGTCCCTCGAATGTTTTCGTACGTATATTTCACCCATTGCTTCATCTCATGATGAAAATTAATTGCACACGTGCTATCAATTGGAGGTGTCTTCTGGCACGAATTACGAATTACGTTGGACATTGATGACATCATTCACCAAGGGGCCTCTTGAATTAAACGTAATGGTGTGGTTTAGGGTGCAAGGATAAGATTTCAAGCTATTGTGACATTCTTTGTCAAGCAACAAGGAGTTGATATAACTTCCTCGACACATGAATTTGGGGTCCATGGTTGTAGGTGGCTGCTGGTTTTGACGAAGCCAACGGCTTTCACAAAACCACTAAATATGCTTTCAATACTACACTTCAATCTTGACCAAAACAAGTTTTCCTAATGGTACTACACAAAAATTATGTTGAAGACTTCAAACTTACGAGCAAACTACAATACAAAACTACTTGTAGTAGTCATAGTAAAAGGGTGGGGGGATGGGGGGAGGGAAGAATGTGAGTCAAGAAGACTCACGACGACGTGGCATCTCAAGAGGTATAGAGTGTGATGTGGATGGCTTGCGTGCACTTGGACTCGTGAAGGACTTCCCTATGGTGCTTGCACACTTGCACTTGTGAACGACCTCTCCGTTTTGGGACCTCCATATTTAGTCTTTCCAACATCATTGGATATATATAGACTCTATTCCCTTGATCTTGCTCTTGCTGAGAAGCAATCTTCATTGTACTCAAGGCTCACATAATGCTTGTGCGGTTAATGGCAGCATGCTTATTGCAATCCACATCATTTTTGTGCGCACAAACATATCTCTAGCGTGAGTAAAGGTACCAAGCAACCATATTTCCACACAAGTTACATGTTATCAATGAGAAAGGCACCACTATCCACTCTCTCTCTCTCTCTCGTGCTCATGCTTGCCTCTTGCATGATTGTGCTTCTTTATTTTTCATAAATCCTCGATAATAGCCCTTGGGCTAGCAGACATCAAGCTTTTTGTTATTGCTATTCTGACTGTCAGTTATCGACCCACACTTTGATAGAAACTTACTCAGTTTTCCTTCTAGGAAGCTCTACCACATGACCTCAATGGTTCCTTTCATGAAAATAATTCTTACTCTCCAATAGCTTTTTGCACCTCCTATGCCTCTGACTGGCTTGAAGCCTTCCACACTAGCCCACCCAAGGCCATTCACTCTTAGCCTTTAATAGCCAAGTCTGTCTACCATTTGGTTTGTGTTGGCTACAAGCCAAAAGCAGACCGTACAAGTGCTAGTTAGAGTCGAGCCCCACAAACCTACTAGAGGTGTTGCAACATAAGGGGCCTTCCAAAAATGTAGCTCCAATCCATAAGAGAATCGCATATTTTTTGTAAACTATGAAGGTAGCTATCCCTTATTCATTAGGAGGTCCTTTAACCACCCTCCACAATTTGAAAAGTCCTTCAATATCCAGAGCATTTGGTTGCATCCTTTAAAAACTCTATACATGACACCTGTTTCTCGGTAGTTTCTTGGCATGGAGTAATTTCTTATGGACTCCTTAACACTGCTTAGGTACCTTATGGTCTACTCAAAGGCACTTGGAAGGCCTTCCATTATTTGGAAGTGCCACTAAGATTTTAAACCTCTAGTAGTGGTAGGAGGCCTTGCTCTTAATGTCACTTATCGCTAGGCCTAGGGTGGCATCTATACTAGTAGATAATGGCGGAGGGAATTCCGGCTCCCCCCCCCCCCCGCCATATGGCATTATTTCCTTGCTCAGGTGAGTGTGCCTTGCAGCGCCCGAAGCTGGTGACAGGCCCAAGCCTTCAGTGCTCTGAGCACTGCGCAGAACACAGAGAGAGCGGCGAGAGATCCGGCACAGCTGCTCAAGCCCTGAGTGCACGAGAGAGAGAGAGAGAGAGAGAGAGAGAGAGAGAGAGAGAGAGAGAGAGTCGGCGAACATCATCTATCCTCGAAAAAAAACCTAGCCTCTTAGTGTAATACCACCTACAAAATTTAAAATTTAAAGAAATTTAAATTTAATGTACTTTAGTGTAAAAACCTTTCAAATTTAGTCATTTTACCTCTAAACTTTCTCATATGTAGGTTTACCAAGCTTTTGGAAAAAAGTTTTTTTCGAGCAGTGATCAGGATGCGAACGGAAAGAGGGAGAATGAGAGAGAGCCAGGGAGAAAAAACTTGAAAGAGAGAGAGAGAGAGAGATGTACGGGCCAGGCCTAGCATGCGGCCTCAGGTCCAGGTAGTGTTCGGGAAAAATGTGTCTCAGCTTAATATCGTGTCGTTTTCAATTCCAAAAATGCCTGTTCAAGCCAATCTATACTAAGGATAATGGGGGAGGGAATTCCGGCTCCCCCCCCCTGCCAAGTGTCGTCCACCGTCCAAAGACTCCAGACCACTGTTCGGGAAAAATCATTTTCACAAACATACAAAAATCCGTCCCAGACAAATCAGAACCGGAAATTTTACAATAGAGCCAGGGAGAAAAAACTTGAAGGGGAGAGAGAGAGAGAGAGAGAGAGAGAGAGAGAGAGAGAGGGAGGGAGAGTGAGCCCCAGATAGAAAACAACACGATATTAAGTTGAGACACATTTTTCCCAAAACTGCTCATAGCGCAGATTTTGAAGTTGATTGACATTTGGGAGATAGAGATAGAGAGAGGAGGAGGGAGAGCAAGAAAGACAGCTAGAGAGAGAGAGAGAGAGAGAAAACGGCATGATATTAAGTTGAGGCACATTTTTCCCGAAACTGCTCTCAGCGCAGATTTTGAAGTTGATTGACATGGTCGGCGGGTGTGATTGGGGAGAGAGAGAGAGAGAGAGAGAGAGCCTTAGATAGAAAACGACACGATATTAAGTTGAGACACATTTTTCCCGAAACTGTTCACAGCGCAGATTTTGAAGTTGATTGACATTTGGGAGATAGAGATAGAGAGAGGAGGAGGGAGAGCAAGAAAGACAGCTAGAGAGAGAGAGAGAGAGAGAGAGAGAGAGAGAGAGAGAGAGAGAGAGAAAACGGCATGATATTAAGTTGAGGCACATTTTTCCCGAAACTGCTCTCAGCGCAGATTTTGAAGTTGATTGACATGGTCGGCGGGTGTGATTGGAGAGAGAGAGAGAGAGAGAGAGAGAGAGAGAGAGAGAGAGAGAGAGAGAGAGAGACATGCCGATAGAAAACGACACGATATTAAGTTGAGACACATTTTCCCGAAAGTGATAACAACGCAGATTTTGAGTTGATTGACATTGGGGAGATAGAGATAGAGAGAGGAGGAGGGAGAGCGAGAAAGACAGCTATAGAGAGAGAGAGAGAGAGAGAGAGAGAGAGAGAGAGAGAGAGAGACGTTGGGGAGATAGAGAAAGAGAGAGGAAGAGGGAGAGCAAGACAAAGAGCTTTAGAGAGAGAGAGAGAGAGAGAGAGAGAGAGAGAGAGAGACGTTGGGGAGATAGAGAAAGAGAGAGGAAGAGGGAGAGCAAGACAAAGAGCTTTAGAGAGAGAGAGAGAGAGAGAGAGAGAGAGAGAGCTATAGAGATAGATAGATAGATAGATAGATAAAGAGAGAGAGAGAGAGAGAGAGAGAGCTGCAGAGAGAAAACGACATGATATTAAGTTGAGGCACATTTTTCTCGAAACTGCTCTCAGTGCAGATTCTGAAGTTGATTGACAAGGTTGGGTGAGAGAGAGAGAGAGAGAGAGAGAGAGAGAGAGAGATGTGTAAATAGAAAACGGCATGATATTAAGCTGAGACACATTTTTTTCCGAAACTGCTCTCAACGCAAATTTTGAAGTTGATTGACATGGTCGGGTGTGATAGAGAGAGAGAGAGAGAGAGAGAGAGAGAGAGAGGGGGAGGGGGGGGGGGACACGGGGGAGATAAGGAAGAAAGAAGAAGAGAGTAATTTTCTTGATCTTCTTTTGTGAAATTTGTCAAGAGTGTAAGAGGGGCCATGTCGCCTTCGGCGGTGGCACTGTTGTACTAGTCATATTAAATGCCCTTTGCAATGTCCACTTCGCATGCCCTTTGCAAATCTTGCTCAATTAAGCATCAACTTGCCAATTGATGGGCATGACAAAAATGGCTAGCGACAATATTCCCTTAGATAAACATTAGATAAACATAAAATAACTTGAGGTTGACTTTTTATCATATGTATGTTCAAGCAACAACCTTTGATAGTAAAATTTGTGGTTTTAGTCTTGTGGCTTTAAGTCCGAGATATGGATTTTTCACAACCCTATGGGCTACCTGCTATACATTTATTATATGGTTAACATGAGGAATGCTATCTAGCTCTCAAAATCTAATAGATATTGCCAAATGCACATGGATAAGTCTTTGTTATTGATTACGGAGATACTTCTATATGTAAAAAATCTCTCTCTCTCTCTCTCTCTCTCTCTCTCTCTCTCTCTATTTGTGTTGATTTGTATTAGAAGAGTCCCATGAGGGACCCGTCTAGGGGGTGGGGTAGCTTGGCCCTTGTCTTGTGTCACTCTTTCCTTGTCTTGGCCGAAGACTTTGCAGCTACGGGGTGGGGTAGCTTGGCCCTTGTCTTGTGTCACTCTTCCTATGTCTTGGCCCAAGACTTTGCACCCCGATACACCTCACCTCACCTCCTCTTGTCTATGGCTCACCAAATCTAGCTTGACAATTTGTAGGATAATATTGTAGCATGTATGATTTTTCTATATTTTATTATTATTTTTTCCTCCTCCTTTAGAGTGCTATTTTCTTAGCTAGATGTGGCTTTTACTCACCTAATAAGTATGAGGGGTGTTATTCACTTGATTCTGCCTATTTATTTAGTTTAAAGGGATGGTTCCTCCTATTTAAGGTGTAATGTATGCACTAGCCATACAAAGAGAAATTTTGAGTGCCCAACATTTTGTGTCAAAGAGAGCCAATCCCCTTCTCCTCCTCGTGCTCGCGTTGCTGCTTGCACACCCCTATGCTTAGATAGTGGATGCAAAGAATGAAAATGCATGCAGACCATGGGGCTCACACTCAAGCAAATCCCAGATAAATGAAACACATGTACCTCAAAATCAGACCTATCAATTACCCAGCCCTTTTGTGTATTATATGGGTGACAGAGGGAGCATCGGGGAGCAGAAAGAAGAGTGATTTCTTGCTGTGTGAGAATTGCTCGTGATGGTAATGCACAAGAGGACATCAATGGCCGTAGGTGTGTGTGTGTGTTGAGAGTGTTGTTGCATTTTGCTTGGTTGTAATGTGTTGCATGCACTATGTGTTATTATGTGTTGGGAGAGACAAGGAAAGCATGAGCACTCAATCGTGTGTGATTTTCTAGTTACATTAGCACTCAAGAAGTGTTTGTTGGCATATATATGAACTTCATCCAAAATGTTTTTCACTATAGTATTCACTTTTGCTATCGTGACTTGCAAGAGAGAGAGAGAGAGAGAGAGAGAGAGAGAGAGAGAGAGAGAGAATAGGCTGCCCTTCAGGGCCCCAATGACTTGCGAGAGAGAGAGAGAGAGAGAGAGAGAGAGAGAGAGAGAGAGACCTTAGTACTAGTATATATTATATGCTTTGAATATTTTGTGAGTCCATGCTTGAATACTTTCGAAGAAGTTCAATGGCCATTGATATGGTATTGTTTGTTTTGAGTTGCACCAAAGTTATCACTTGTCAATGTTGATCTTTGTGAACATGGCTTAAAGTAAACTAGCTCTATTTGTAAGAGTACTTAAACACGTCTAAACATATATTGAGATAAGTTAGTCCCTCTTTGCAAAATGCATTGAAATGTTATCAAAATAACTACTTAAATTATGAGCACGAGTTATCAGCAATTGCTTATGCCTTTAAACTCTAGGTTAACTAGTGGTGACATTACCTGCATGGGGCCACTTCTGAGGTTTGTATGGATCATTCGAGTCTAAAGTGGCTTTTAAGTCAAAATTGTGCCGGTAGGTAGAAATGATTTAACGGACAAAGATCCTACAAGAGTTTGACCTTCAAACTTGGTTTACAACATGGAAAATGTAGTGCCAGGAAAGATGCCTTGAGTGGACATGCCACCCATAAATGAGTCAAGTTTTCTCACCTTCATTATTGGAGTATATACGTGCTTTATGTGAGCATGATCCATCTTTTTGATTGAGATCTACTGCATTGTTCACACTCACAATCGCAATCTTATTTCATGTCAATCACATCCTTCATTGAACCAAAGTGCTAATCCAAAGAGACTTGCCAAAGTCTCAACAAGATGGAGAGTGAGTGCTAGTCCAAAGAGCCTAATTGACTCTTCTAGGTGCAATGCTAAGAAGCATTCGCATCCTTTGGGTAGTGCTTTGCGAGAGCGAGCGAGAGAGAGAGAGAGAGAGAGAGAGAGAGAGAGAGGGGGGAGGGGGGGGGGTAAACTTTGTCAAGGGGAGATATTACTTTACTACTACTTGGATGATGGGTACATTTTCTATTAGGGTAGAGTTCACGTCCCTTTAAGCAATGAATTTAGCCACCTCATTCTTGTTGAAAGTGACATAGCCCAGCCCTAGTTCATGATTCAGATATCTCTAAACTAGTTAAAATTTGAAATATTATTCCCCTAATTTGTTTCAAGATATCAAAAGCTTGTGCTACAATGCTAGGTTAATAAACAAGACTGCCTCAAGGTTGGAGGGTTGCTCCATCCTTTAAAATGGAAAGACATTTCCATAGATTTCTTCACAAAATTGTCCACAAGGAATTGAGGGATTGATTTGGTTTTAGGCAGTGGTGGCTAGATTGACTAGAATGTTAAAGCTCATATCTCAAAGGTAGGATGTGAAAATACATGAGCCAGATATAAGATGTTAGTTGAACATCTCTACAAGTTATATGGCCTACCCGTGGATCTAGTGTTGGATAGAGATAAAAATGTTTGAAGAAAGTATTTTCTTACAAACACAATGGAATTAAATATTGAAAGGGGAGTTTTTCCTTAAGAGGATTCTCTAGAAGAGAACTAACGATTGTATAAAGCTGAATTCATTGCACTTTTCTTAAGTACAAACCTCACAATGGAGAGTGGATTATTTTGAAAGATCCAAAAAATTACAAATTCTTGCCATGCTCATCATGAGCCATGACCACTTACCAGCTCATAGATACATCGGCTGATGGGGGAGCTACCCCATGACCACAGAAGAGCCCATACTTCACATTTGCACGTCCTCTAGTATGATGGCCAAGGTCTTGTTCCAGTCCTCTGAGTTTCTTTGCTTTCCAATGGCGATGATCGTTACCCTTATTTCTTGGATTATCTCCACGAACTTTTCTACTTCCAAGGAGTTCTCAAAGATCCGGCACTTCCTTTTCTTCCAAATGTGTGACAACTTATTGAGGATTGGATTTGCTTGGAATCGGCCCCCCTCCTAAAGGATTTTGTATTATAATTCTCTCAATGGGCACTTCGATTACAATACAAGATTGTGCTCTTGCAGTGCTCTCCTCGAACCAAAATGATGATGAACTTCATGATTCCATGGTGTAAAACTCCTGCCCAAACCCTAGACACCCCAGTGGGGAGAAAGAATTGCATGGATGGTAAGAGGTAGATGAGGGTGAAAGGAAGTATTTCTTAAGCAAAGAAGTAGTATTTTGTACATGCTTGCTCCTCAATTAAACTCTTAGCATAGCTAGCATAATAGAGGAGGAGATAAAGAAGAAGAAGAACTTTCACTTGCTTGGATTTGCATCCATAGCCAAATCCTTGAGCATAGAAACCAACTATTGATCTAGCATGTTTGAGGGAGAGAGAAGGGACTCGTTTTTCCATAAGGGGCACTTGAAATTGTGTGAGAATGAGAGAAAGAGAAAGTGGAAAAATCCTCACAAGCCCCCTCTTTTAACCTTTCCACACTTACCAAAATTCCTAAGTAGAATACCTATTGCTTGGACTAATCATAAGTAAACACTTAAAATGCAACTAGGTGCAAGCTTTGACACTTCCCCCCCCCCCCCCCCCCCCCCCCCCCCCCTCCCCGCCCCCCCCTTTCCTTGCTCGTATGTTTTATTTTTCAAACTAAGACGGCATCTTCCAAACATGCAGGGTAAACACCCAATACCACAAAGTAAAGTATCCGGTGGTAGCCCATATGACACCGAGGACGCTATAGTACAAAAAGGTTTTGGGATGTCAGGCAGATCAGAAGGCAATTATAATTTTTTTGGGACGTATCAATTGTAATAAGGATTTTTTGAATAAATGAGTTCATTCTTTTTTTAAAGTGTCTCCATAAGTGTAAACAGGTACCCGAATCTAAATAATTAATCATGGCATAATTACATCAAGTGGAAGAAGGAAGCCTCCTGTTGAAACATAGCAATAATAAAAGTCTGGATGAGACAACACACTAGTCGGAATTGTTACAAAACATTAGATACATATATAAGTTGCCATAGGGCACAAATATGATTGCTAAAAGCATTAAAATAACCTACCAAGGTAGCTAGCATAATGGTTGAATGCATATGGAGGAGAATCACCACCGGATAGCAACTGTAGGCTTCACACGCGAGGCATTAAAAAACCGCACTTAGTTGGATTATAACGTAAGAGCTTCCCTTCACAAACTCTACACTCACACTCTGCATGAACTCTTTGAGAGAAATTTCTCAGCGCATACTGCAACCAGACCCCTTTCTATGCAGGTGAATCAACATCACGCTTGGCACCCCATCTCTACACACACACACACACGCACACACACAATATTAATTTAGAGCCCCTAGCTTATTTTTGACACATTACTCTTCAAACTTCAGTATATTAGGGTCCACACCATGGGACTTGGCCCGTCTATAACATAGGTAATACATTTTTCTTGGGTTGTTTACTACCCTATGGCAAAACCGGCCGTGAAGGCGCTAGGGTAATTTCCTCTGCAACATTGGCGGCCTCGCTGTCTCGGAAGGGAGGTCACTCCACTCATGCCGTTCTGCTCATTACAAGGGATTGGTGGCCCACCTCCCTCCTCTATATAAAGAGGTGAGGGCGCATCTCTGCCCCTCACTTATCCTTGTTTGTTGTTCTACTTGCATAAAGTAGAAACTGTCTATCTCTTTTACACTGAAGAATGGATCTCGCAACACAAACTGCTCAGGTTTGCCACTCTGCTCATGCGTAATGTCTTGCATATCTACTTTTTAAATGACAAATAATCATTGTATGTGTAAAAGATTTTTGGTGTGGCTTTTTTATGAGGATGTCGCTCAGTATAATAGTACCTGGTTGTCGTTCCATGGGTCAGTGAATATTTATGGTAATGTTACTTTTGGCTTGGCTTTGACCCCTACATTGTGGTTCCGATTTTTGCTGTCAACACTGTGTAGGTATTGGTCTTAAACACTTTATGATGAAACATTGATACACACACATCTTACTTTATGGTGATGTTATTTTTTGTCTTTGACCCCTACACTGTGGTTCGGATTGTGGGTAATACTGTGTAGTTATTGGTCTCAAGCACTTTATGATGGTTCCGGGTATGGTATACCAGCTGTTAAACGTTTTTAATTCTCTGTAAGAACTGGTTTGATTGGGGGGCTACTCTACGTTAACATTGGTTTATTGAGGGGTTTGTTGCTCCATAACTTAGCTTGGCAGTTCTTTGTCGATGGTAATCAGACACGCTATGGAGGCTTACTGATCATCTAAACATTTTTACTTAGTACATAGACTTTGTAGCCGTGTGTATTGGTTGGGTATAGGTACATACTTAGGGGTGGTGTTTTCTGACCTACTATGCACTGATTCTTAGAGATGATTGAGCCCGGTGGCACAATTTTGTTGTACTTACTACTCTGTTGATTGGGATAGGTTATTCATTGCACTACCTACATTCACATAGGCGGTTGACTGGTGGTGGTGTTCTCTGTCCAGCTATGCAATGATATAGAATAGTGTGAGGTGTTGGGCCCTATTGTGCACCGTTGTAGTACTTGGTCTTTACTTTATTCAGTTAGGATGTAAATTACATTCACTTGGGCGGATGTTGCTCCTTTTGTAAGCCTTGAGTGTTGAGGTGAAACTAACACTGTAAAGCATGATATATATTTTTGGTTCGGCTCATAACTCGCTTTTATCAGGGCTCCTTGTTACTTGGTTTGCTAAAGAGAGATATATGGTTAATGATAGTGGGATGATTCATAGTCCATTTTACCATAATGGGCGTCTGACCTGAAAACAATCTTAAACATAGCTTGATACTGTATGAGAACTTTAAATGGAATTTTCTTGGAAAAAAAACTTCTTATATAAACTTCATTTGGTACGGCTTTAAAGGAACTGATAAAACTAATGAATTTTATAAAAAAGAAAAAGAAGGGGTGGATTCAAACAATTGGATTAGAAGGGATGATGGCCCTCTAATCAAAATGAATTTTTTTTTACTATAAACTTTATGATTTTTTTAAGAAAAAGAAAAGTGATAACATATGGACTAAGCTTGTAAAGGTTAAAAAAAAGGTTTGTAAGATAGACATGGATAACAATTGGTATAGTCCATTGATACCTGTAAAACACATCCAAGGCTAACTGAATTGTTGTCTTGTTTGGATGGATGCACGTAAGGACTCTATCTTATCTTGGAAAAGTTTTTTTGGTTTTAGCAAGTTGTCCTTCATAGATTACACATACACTTACTGCAAGGGAAGTTCCTATGTTATTTATATACTAAAATGAGGCTTCATTCTTACAAACATTGTACAAAGATAATTCTAAGGCTGAGTTGTTTTTGTACTTATCAATTCCTTTGTTCTAAAGCCAGCTGTCTTTTGGATGTAAAAAGTTCAATTATGTCTTATTATTTATGATAGAACAGCTACACACACACACACACACACACACACACACACCAGCAGCCCGTGGTCGTCAAGCGTCTATGAATGTGCACTGGTGAGCCTGCATCTCATTTTCGATAGCAGTAGACCTTGTGCCCCATCTCTACGTAGATACACACACACACACCAGTAGCCCATTATTGTAGCTCATCTGAATCTTGCCATCTTCCTTTTTGAAGTCATACGCATTCACCAAGTACTCTGCTCCTCCAGCCGCCGGTCACAAGGATTACTCGGAAAACCCTTGTCTCAATCAGTGTGTGGAACAAGGAAGAAATACACATTCGATGGCTTCTACCCATTGGTATAACTTAGCTTCAGTTTGTGCAAAAGACATTCAACATGGTTTTCGGGAGCAAACACAAGCAAGAAAAAACCCAGGTAGGTGCCAATGTGTACTAAGATACATTGTATTTCGGGGGTCCATATGGTTTACATTCTAGTGTAAATTTGAACTTACATGTAGGTAAGCAAAAGCACAATTAATAATGAGGTATCATGCATCATGATAAGCATTCGTGATGTCCACAACATAGGAATATGATATGTTGTATGCTGATTCGTTTATGATTAATATGGTATGTGGTTTACCTATGGTTTTTGAACTGAGCACATGATACATTTTATTGAAATATGAAGTTAGCAATATGGCAGGCATGGATGACAGGATTTGACTAAAAAAAACCTTGTACAAGTCATATGGTAAAGAATGATGGGTTTTTTTAGTCAAACACGGTATACTGATACTGTATTGGAAATTATGGTTTTTTTAGAAAATCGACACAAAATACAAAGGAAGCTCTTGATGTTTTTTTTGCAGGGAGGTCAATAGACCAAGCCCTGTCACATACTCTAGCATAAGAAACTTAGTACGGCAGTCTTTTGTTACTTGGTAATACTTAAAATGGTTGTGGATATAACGGGTTCGTTTCACTACACATGGATGGCTAGAATCGACAATATTACAAACGTGATTGGCTCGGTTTGAGCATGAAAACAATATACAAGTCATGTGTAAGTGAGGGATCAAGAATGGGAGGGATTTAATTGGTCAAACATGATACATTCATACAATGTTATTGAGTAAAGTTGTTTTGAAAAGATACACATAATACAAAAGAGAAACTCTTGGATTTTTTCAAACAATGTATTTGGGAAAAATTGCATCTATCCGTATAAGTAGAACAAGTCGTGGTACATAGTCTAGGCATAGGAAACTTGATACTGGCATTAACTGTTATTTTGTAATGAGTTGAAACATAGAAAAAGCATCATGGCTGCTAGACGAATCAACACACTAGTCGGAATTGTTTACAAAACATTAGATATGTATATAAGTTGCCATACGGCGCGGAAACAATTGCTAAAAGCACTAAAATAACCTACTAAGGTAGCTAGCATAATGGCTTAATGCATATGGAGGAGAATCACCACCGGATAGCAATTGTAGGCTTTACATGCGAGGCATTGAAAAACCCCACTTAGCTGGATAAGTGTGTAGGCTTATAAAATAAGAGCTTCCCTTCACAAACTCTACACTCACACTCTGCATGAACGCTTTGAGAGAAATTTCTCAGTGCATACTACAACCAGACTCCTTTCTGTGCGGGTGAATTAACATCGCACTTGGTGCCCCATCTCTACACACACACACACACACACATTGTATTACTCAAGGACCTGTAGCATATGGAACACTTAAGCTTCACTTTATTAGGGCTCCACCATGTGACTTGGCCCTTCTGTGGTATAAGTAGGTTTTGACAAAAAGGGGAGCAGTTTACTGCCGTATATAAAACTTGCCATGAAGGCGCTAATGTAGTTCTCTACTGCTTATAGGTGGCCTCGCTATCGCAGGAGGTTGTCTCTCCACACTTGGTGCTCTGACACTATTCCACATTGACAGCCTTCCTCCTTCCACTATTTAAAGAGGTGAGGGTGCAACTCTGCCCCTCACTTAGCTTTGGTGGTCGTTCTGCTTAAGTAGAATTGTGTGTCTTTTTTTACACTGAAGTATGGAGCTCGCTACACAAGTTACTCAGGTTGCCCACTCTGCCCATGCATATTTCTTTGCAGACTTTTTAAAGAAAAGGGGCAATTTCACTATGTTACCTTGCTCTCTCACAAGGATTGGAATTGACCTCTGAACCCCTCTCTATGGCCACGTCTCTTGTCCTCAGATGTATTAGCAGCTTGGATGCATCTCAACTAATGTATGACTTGGATCTTACCACAGACAAGAAAATGTCTATGTTGCACATGCTTTCTTTTCATGAGATTAGGTTAAAGTTTTGGCTACCTTAGACAACGACTCCAAGGATGGTGTGAATTTGATTTCCCAGTACATAGCTCAACTTCCCATACTCTCTTTACAATACCAATAGGAGCTTGCCCTATTCTCTTCTTCTGGGGTTGATTTGTCTTTTTTTTTTGAGAAAGCTGTGCGGCCTCAATCCATCTTTTGCTAGTACCCGACTACCCCTACTATCCCTCAAACTGGTGGTATCTTTTGTAGGGATAGTGCAACTCTTGAAGCCGTCAAATAATTTCAAAGTAATCTTTGTTCCCTCAATGACTAACCTTTTGGAAATGGTGTCAAATATCTCAAATTTTTTTTCTTTCTTACCTATTAGACAGATTGAAATCGAGTCTTTTGGGGTAGACCATCAGCTCTGGGTCTTGCCCAACAAGGCTTTCTTTGCACCTATTTTAAGTGAAACCTGGGTTTACCTTGCCAACCTCCCTACTTCTACCATCGAAGACTACAGACTCAAGATCTAAAAAGGTGGAAAATTTCTTGACAAAAGAGAGCTCATCAAAGCACCCTTCAACCTCAATCTCATTGACCATTCTAAATGCCTTTCCAGTACTGGCCTCTACACCCATACAAAAGGGAACATGGAGTTTGTTAAAAGCAGCCCAGACTTCTACACAGAATCCATTTGGAATGTATTTCGGCCCTATGTTAAATGTGCCTACAAATTTCTTGACCCTAAAGCCTCTTGTGAATCCAGCATCATGTGGTTTGATCATGCCATTTGGTTTATTCTCAACCATCTTGACCTGCTCTTCCCAGAAAAGCCAGTAGATTTTCAGCTCTCCCTTATTTGCTCCTGGTTGGGCGGCCAAGCTAAACAAATAGTAATTGCTCAGATTTCCTTTAACATCTTTCGTGGATTAATGTTGGAATCTTGAAGGAACTGAAATCTGATGAACCTGGAATCTAGCTAACCACTTATGCTAACTACAAAGGTGTAAAGATCCTCGCTAGCTTATTCAAACCAGGTATTGATGAGGACGATTCCCCTTCTCCGAAAATACCCAATTCTCTTACCACCCCCCAACTCTTTCACTTCTTTTTTAACACCTATCTCTTTTTCTAACCGGGGGAAGTCTCATAGCTACACTAGGGGAGGAGGCAGAAACTCCCCCATTAGGAATTTTCTTGAAATGTAATCCTTGGTGGTATTGCAGGTTACTACGAGCCCTTGCAAACGAAGGTTTCTCAACAAAGTAGCTCCAAACCAAGGCTATATCTACGTACACTGTCTCTTCCATAATGTACTTCTCAATTGGATACAACCTAAAGCTCTTTTTTTGTGAGTGCTTTGACCTTATTTTTGTTTGGCAATCACAAACTGCTCGATAATGTTCTCATTGGTTGGATGTATCAACAACCGGTGAAAAACTTGGTTTACAGTAATGATTTTCTTTGGCATGAATCTGTTCCCAAATGTACATGCAGTCAATTTGCCTCATATTACAAAAACTTTGATACATACGGTTTGCATGTTTGTACTTGTGATCTTAGCATCATTGATGATATCAAAATACGAAAAATCTTGGCCAATGGGCTCAATCACATACCTAACTCTCTCAAAAACCCTTACCTCTCTTTATTAGTTGTACTTGGCTACCTAACTGACCTTGTCAATTCTCTCCAACTGGAGAAGATAGTCCTTTACTAGACTTAACAAAAGTTGTGAAGGAATGCTTCTTTGGGAAATTTCACAAATTCCTAGAAAATGGTTATCTACTGATAACTCCTGGTTAACACCCCAACTTGCTCTTGATTTCCAAAAACTATCTAATAAATGGTTCATAGTCGGGCTGGATAAAAGCTCTAATTGTCCCACTCTTATCTGCAAAAACGTGGCTTGGAATTAAAATAATCTACTAAGGTAGCTAGCATAATGGCTTAATGCATATGGAGGAGATCACCACCGGATAGCAACTGTAGGCTTCACATGCGAGGCATTAAAAAACCGCACTTTGCTTGATCAGTGTGTAGGCTAATAAAATAAGAGCTTCCCTTCACAAACTCTACACTCACATTCTGCATGAACGCTTTAAGAGAAATTTCTCAGCACATACTACAACCAGACCCCTTTTTGTGCGGGTGAATAAACATTGCGCTTGGCGCTCCATCTCTACACACGCACCAACAGCTCGTGGTCGTCAAGCATCTATGAGCGTGTGCTGGTGAGCGTGCATCTTGTTTTTTATAGCAGTAGACCTCGTGCCCCATGTCTACACACACACACACACACACCCACACCAACAGACCATTATCATAGCTCTCATCTCAACCTTACCATTTTCCTTATTGAAGCCATATGCATTCACCAAGTACTTTGCTCCTCCAATCGATCACAAGGATTACTCAAAAAACCCTTCTCTCAATCGGTGTCTGGCATAAGGAGGAAATACACATTCGATGGCTTCTACTCATTGGTACAGCTTAGCTTCAGTCTGTGCAAAAGACATTCAACACGATTTTTGGGAGCAAACACAAGCAAGAAGAAATGACATCCGACTCAAACACCCAGGTAGGTTCTAATGCCTACTGAGATGCATGCTATTTCGGGGGTCCATATGGTTTACATTCTAGTGTGGATTTGAACATACACATGTAGGTAAGCAAAAACACAATTAATAATGAGGTATCATGCATCATGATAAGCATTCGTAACGTCCACAACATAGGAATATGATATGTTGTATGCTGATTCTTCTATGATTAATATGGTATGTGGTTTACCTATGGTTTTTGAATTGAGCACATGATACATTTTATTGAAAAATGAAGTTAGCAATATGGCAGCCATGGATGACAGGATTTGACTAAAAAAAATAGTGTGCGGGTCATATGGTTAAGAATGATGGGTTTTTTTAGTCAGACACGATACACTGATATTGTATTGGAAATTATGGCTTTTTTTGGAAAATAGACACAAAATACAAAGGAAGCTCTTGATTTTTTTTTCAGGGAGGTCAATAGACCAAGCCCTGTCACATACTCCAGGCATAAGAAACTTGGTACGGCCATTTTTTGTTACTTTGTAATACTTAAAATGGTTATGGATATAATGGGTTCATTTCACTACACATGGATGGTTGGAATTGACAAAATACAAACGTTATTGTCTGGGTTTGAACATGAAAACAATATACAAAGTCATGTGTAAGTGAGGGATCAAGAATGGGAGGGATTTATTTGGTCAAACATGATACATGCATACAATGTTATTGAGTAAAGTTGTTTTGAAAATATACACATAATACAAAAGAGAAACTCTTGGATTTTTTCAAACAATGTATTTGGGAACAATTGCATATATCCGTATAAGTAGAACAAGCCGTGGTACACAGTCTAGGCATATGAAACTTGATACTGGCGTGTATTGTTATTTTGTAATGAGTTGAAACACAAAAAAACATCATGGCTGGGGCACCTCTATTGAAAAAGTCTCGTAAAACTAACCGGTAAAGAGCATATAATCATAAGGATGTTGGATGCATTTTCAAGGGTAATTTCTTACTATATTTGAACATTTTATCAAAAATGCTGGGTTATAAGCATAAGCAAATATATGGATAGACATGTGTCTCATGAATGGTTTTGTTTACATGACTCGACACCTAAATTTGTCAAATACAAGCAAATTGCTAGGATGTCAATGGTTACTTGTCCAGACAAACGCAAGTTTATTAACCAAAAATTAGCAATTCACCGGTCAATTGCAAAGTACTCCCCATGTAGAAATAGACCCTTTTTGCCTAAGAAAGCTAAAAACCCTAAATTAAATACACAAATAGAAGGAGTGGGTGATTGAGTGAAAAATCTTGGGTAAGAGACAACGATAACAAGTGGTTGAGGCTGCCTGGTACCTGTCTTCCCATTAGGGGCATTCTAAGTTCTAACTTGATGTTGTTTTTGGATGGTGGCAGGTATAGGTCTCAGTCTTCTTCATCTGGGGGCACTGGCACCTCTTCTTCATTCATTGTATCAATATCATTGGTTTATTTTGAAATATAATCAAAAGTTGGCTTGGTTTTGTGAAACAAAAGTTTGTATACAAGATGTCAATAATAAAGGTTTTTTATAAGGTCTTGTTTAGTTTTGTTAACTATGCAAATCATATTGATGGGCATAATCAATCATAAACACACACATACTTGCCCAACTTTCCATAAAGGAAGTGCAAGCTACTTTGGACATGTGTCCTACCCAAACTTAGAAGAGAAGGAGTAGAGTCCCCTTTTTAAATAAGGAAGTTTGATCTAACTTTAGTCTTTTTCTTTTCCACCCTAATAATTTAAAGCCATACGCTTACCTTTAATTTAACTAGCTCATGTGCAAGAACTTTGCACTATCCTCTGGACGATTTATGAAGCAGACCTGGGATAGAGCCTACCTGCTAATTAAGAACCTGCTAAATTAGGATGGACTCTGGTAAAGGTTAAACTCACCCTTGAGCTTTAGAGCTTCACCTCCTGTGCAAAACCTTAGCTCAATGCTTTGGAGGTACCACGAAGCTGGTCTTGGAACTTGCTAAATTTAGACTGACTCTGGTAAGTTTTAACTTTACCTTAAGGCTTCCTAGACATCATACTTGGAGTCTAATGAGTAAATTTGATTACTTAAATTTTACATAGCTATTTTTTAATTTTAGACTCCTACAATTGCTATAATTAGTCCCCTTTGTACTATAATTAGCCCCCTATAATTGCTATTGATCAAGATTTCTTGGGATAGACTTATCTTGCTTTGACTAGTACATTTGACTTGGGATAATTAAATAGTAATGATCCTTGCTCTTTTATAGACTTGTTTCCTTTGGTTCCAAGCCTTTGACCTAAATAAGTCCATAAGGACTATAATTAATTTCTCATGTTCTCTTGTATTTTTCCTAAACTTATGTGGCCAATTTAAGATGGAAAATACTTTTATAAGGTTAGAAATTAATTTATTAGTGAATTTAGGAAATACCCAATCTCCACTTTCCAAGAAGCTTGAGATTTGACCACATGGCCAAATCTTAGCCAATATTTTGAGAGCATGGCTCAGAAGACCATTTCAAGTACTACCTTGTGGAAGGCCTTGATCTTGAAAAATAGTTCAAGATTTGTTCATATGGCCAAATCTTTGACTCTAGAGTAGGTGTTGGGTAAAGGCCTTGTGGCCGGCACCCATGTGACCCTAACACATTAACTCCCTTTTGTATACTAGCCTTCATTGACTATATACAAAAAAGGAAAAAAAGGATACACACAATGCTTTATGGCTTGACCGTGTGTTTCCCCAAACTTTCCTCCTCTCCTCTTCTCCGTCCCCCTTCCTGCATGCACTCATGCATGGTGATCCATCCCAACAACTCGTATCAGAGCCCCTTATCTATCATGAGCCTGCGCGTCTCCCCCGCCCCATCTCATGTGTGTGTGTGTGTGTAGCTCCTTTTGAGCTTGAGATGGCTTGGGAGGAATCAGGTGAACCTTGGTAGAGCATGAGAAGCAGCAATTTGATTTGAAAACAATAATCAAATTTGCAGGTTTTTTGAAGCCAAGTAGCAAGGTAGCAGCCAATGTCAAAAACTCTGGGGGAATCAAATCTGCAGAGCTAATTAACTTGTAATAGGCTGCAACAAATCGGACCTACAATAGAGAATTGGGTTGGGAATTCCTCCAAGATTTGGATTTGCAATGAGCAAGGCAATTTAAGCTGATCATGAGCATCAATGAGCAAAGATCCAAAGCTTGGAGAGAAATCAAATCTACAACGAGCAGAATCAAGCAAGGCACATGAGAAAGCATTTCCCTTTTGAAGTGTCATGTGTGGTGGTGCGCGCACACACACACACACACACACACATTGTAGATGAAAAGAAAATTCAAGCATTCGTAGAAAATCAAATTGTGGGCAAGGAATTGAAGGCATTGAAGGTAGATTCAAGCAGTAGAGACTTCAATTATGCATCGAGTAGATCTAGGTAGCCAGAGTGGGCATAGAATCAAGTCTCCTCGCAACGAATCAGGTACCATGTAGCATCGAGCACTTTGAGCAAGAAGCAAGTTTTGACTTCCTTCCTTGATCTGGAGCATCCAACAACGTTTCTTTTTTGTTGTTTAGTAAACATTGGAAATTGAATCTCTTAATCAAGACCATGTACACACACAATGTGCCCCTCCCCATCGACTCAAAATTCTTCTCTCTCTCTCTCTCTCTCTCTCTCTCTCTCTCTCTCTCTCTCTCTCTCACACACACACACACACACACACACACACACACACGCACACACAAACATTCTCTCTTCACATTAAAGAGAGAGATAGTCACACGTTCTTCATTGGCGGCATCCGACCATCATCGACACTCGCCCCATTGACAACTTTCTCAAATTTTTTTGGTGTACAGAATGAGAGAGAGAGAGCGCACACCGCCTTTTTTGGTGCTCCACATTGATGTTCGGCATTGACATCGATGGTTTCTTGACATCCACAAAAATTCTTGACGTCATTCCTATGGATGACCACCTTCACTCAACACTCACGTTCCCATGGACGAACTATTTCTCATAGATGACAGATCTTGACATGATCGGTTGAGGTGCCTCTTTCACAAAGGAGTGACACCCAACATCGACATCGAGCACATCATCCATGTTTTTGGCCTAGTTTTGGCTTTGAGCATTGGCATTTTTGGCATTTTAGTCCAGTGGAAAAAATCGGCATTGGATCCCTAGTCTACACTGACACACAAGTTTTCTCACAAACAGGTTTACAAGGGGGCATTTGAGCCTGCATGTACCTATATCTCTAGGTTTTAAGACACGCATAGATATAAAACCTTCATAGAAATTGTTGGTAGTTGTTTTGCTACTACATTGACTGATGTGTATTTTTTTGAGCACGTACAATGCTATTGAGCTCTTTTGAGAGAAGATATCCCCACAGGGATTTTGTTTAGTGCTTGTAGTAGTCTCTAGCACCTGTTTGTGCATGATTACTCATATACGTTGAGTTGTGGATACTACCCAACCATTGTACACAGTCTGGAGCCATCTTTCGGTAGTTTCCCGATCGTTTTTGAGACTCGGACTAAAAGAGCCCGTTTTGAGACTGTGGCTAGTCTTTGTGTCTATTTAGCCTTTTGGAGGGTCCTACATGAGGTTTTGTTGAGCTAGGATATTCGAATGTTCAGATACCTTCAATTGTTGAAGTTCCCTATTAGGGTAACTTGCCATAGGTTATATATTTGATTAGATATTTTGGTTGACACTGTGTATGGCAGTCAGTTATCAATGACAATTGATAGTTTATGCCCAAATTCACTCTCTTGAGTTGATTTTATGCGTTTTATGTGTCACGCTTTGAGTTTTCACTCCCCAGACAAAGGAGACTTTGTCAAAATTTTCCCGTGAGTTTGTCAATTCATTTTATGAATCTTTGATCACTGTTTTGGCTTGAGATTTTGTCCTCGTCACAAAGGCGATTTTGCAGTTAGTTGAGTCTGTGTATTGCACCATATTCGATGAACTACTACTAAATCCTTGTGGGATAAATTGTGCAACACATATGAGAGTAAAAACATAGGTAATAAAGTGTAGATGAAGAAGCTTTTTGAGCTTCACATGAAAGAAGGTGAAATAGTTTTCAAGAACTTGAATGCATTCAATGTACTTTTCAGTCAATTGACATCATAGGGATCCGAATTTGGATACAAAGGCGGTCCATCTTCTTAGTCTGCTCTCTACCCTCTTCAAGGGACATATTTTGCACAGCGATCAGCAACTCTGCATCTAAGGGAAAGTTAGCCTACGATGTTGTAGTTTCAATTCTACTCAGTGAAGAGATATGCAAGAAGTAAATGGAGCCTACAAAGCAAGGTGATGCATATGTTGCTAGTAGCAAAGGTCGCACATGTCGCACATGTTGCTAGTAGCAAAGGTAGCATATGTCGCACATGGTAGAGAGACAAGAAAAATTCTCAAGATAACAAGAAGACTTGAGCTCCATAGTTTCTCAAATGTTCTTGTCTATACTATGGATCTTATTCCAGATGCTCTTATTGCACAAGATACTAGCTTTGATCAGAATCGGGTCTTAGATTCTCGAGCCGGTTTGCATGTGACATCTCATATAGAATGGTTCTCTACGTATGCACATACTAGCGGAAAAGTGAAACTTGGTGATGCCTATGAGCTTGAGATACATGGTGTTGGAGACATCAAGTTAGTCATGCAAAATGACATGAAATTCATAGTCAAGAATGTCAGACATGTTTTTAAGCTAGCAAAAAGTTTGATATCTGTTGATCAGCTTCACGATGGGTTACACGGGAATGGTTCATGGTCAATTCATGTAATGTACCCAAAATTTTTCAATAAAAACTATTTCATTTACTTTGCAAAAGTGTTTAAGGTTTGCATTTTGTTAATTCATGGAGAGTTTTATCGGAACAATCAGATCGGAAATTGGACTCTGGAACTATTAATCCTGGCCCTTATTCACTTGGAAACAATAGGTTGATTTGAAAAACTTAAACCTCAAGACTATATCTAAAGATAAGAGTTGACTCTTAAGAAAAAGGGAGTAATTTTAAAAAAGAATGGGTATTTTTAGGAAAGAAAGAGTGTTACTAGAGAAGTAAGTCAAGATTAGAGATTCTTTTCTTGGAAGCCAAGCTTTTCCTAAAATTAAAGTCTCAAAATCGTGCATCAGGATGTGTGCTTTCACAAAAAATCATATTAACAGCCATGAACGCGTGCAAACTTATCTCTCTGCTTTTTGCTATTCTTAGCTTGCTCTTTTGGATCTTGAGAGCCTATATCAAGGCCCCTCTTTCCTCACTTTGAGGACACACACACAGAAGCTCTCAGAAGTAGAAGCTCTCTTGGCTTGACACCGGAGGTATCTTCTCACCCTCAATCTAATCCCTCAAGCTCTTACCCTCAATCCATCTCCAACTCTATCTCTACCATCATCGTGTTGTCCCTCGGAGTGTTGAGTTCTCTTTCTCTCTCTCTTGTCATTTTCTCGAAAAGCAAGAAAGCCATAACTCTGATTTTCACAACGAAGCTTTCCTCTTCTCTATCTCAATATGATGGCCTCGAAGCGAGTGACACGAAGCTCCAAGGATGCTCCTACCATTCCTCCTCCAAGTAAAATGCAAAGGAAGGTATCAACTACTCAAATTGTAGCTCAAGCAGAGGCATCAATTGCCGAAGAAGTTGAAGTCGCCCAACCTTCAACACGAAAGGTAGTCAAACACGTTGCTAATCCGATGAGACAAATTTATAATTCTACATCATTATACATGCTGACCTGGTAAGTCAAGTATATGAATTTTTCTTAAATCATCCAAGAAATGTGATTGTATCACAAGAATCAAGCATATGAGTTCATAGAATAGTGAAAGATTTGATAAGTTATCATTGTTTGATAAATTGTTGCTGCTTGATAAACTATTATTGTTTGATAACTTCTTACTGCATGATATTAAGAGTTGGTTGATCATGTTTGAAGAATCATTTAAAGAGAAGAATTATTGAAAGAATATCTTTTGTTCCTTGTGGTTAGCAAGATGCCTTACGGGTAGCGAGATGCCTCGTGATTAGCAAGATGATATCGTGATTAGCAAAGATTAAGCCGAGGTTATTGGCTCTCTTTTTATCCCTTACGGTTAGCAAGATGCCTCAAGGTAGCGAGATGCCCTTGTAGTTAGCAAATGGAAAAGTTGCACAATTCACGATTAGCAATTAAGTAAATCCTTTGCAAAGGCTCTAATAGTTAGACAGAGAAAGTCCACGGGTAGTGACAAACTCATAAGAAATTGGAAAATTCTTTTTTTTTAAATATAGGACTATCTTCATTAGGCCTTGTTTGAATTTTTTTGGTGATGTTTGAAGGGTTGTATGAAAGAACCTGTGTCCAGAATTAATAAAGGAACATTATTTGTATATGTAAAGAAATGTGGTAGTATAAAAAAACAAGAGGAACAGGTGAGTGCGGTGTGGAAAGTGGAAGACTTGTATCCAAACGGATCTATGTCTACGAACAAATGGACCCGATTATTCGAGTACTTTTCACAAGAATATTAGTTAGTTTAGAATAAGTCTCATATCATATTTAGGGTTTATGAATGGCGGCCGTGTCTCTTGTTTATGGATTCTAAATATGTCAATGGGATTTTATCTTTGTAATATAGGAATTAGCTCCGATTGAAATCCCTTGATTATCGACTTAACCTGTGGTGTATGACCCTTACAACCACAATCATGATGGATAGAGGACTTTCTCTCTTCTATTGCTTGTATCTTTGCTTGGTGGAAATGGAGTAGGATGTCGTCAATGAAACTTGAGAATAAAGGAAGGCCATCTATCAAGTCGCCCAATATTCCACGTTGGGGACCTCACAATTCAAAAGGTAAATCTTGTGATTCTTAGAGGTCAGAAACATGGAACACTTTACTCTATGTTTGTTTTGTGAGTAAAAGTGGATTGTATATCCATAGGCGAGCTATCGTCTATACTGAGTTGTGGCATAGCAAGCTAGGCCATATGAGCCAAAAGGGAATAAAAATACTAGCTTGTTTTGGTTACTTGCCTATGTTAAGTTCTTCAGACTTTCTATGTGTGAGCATTGCATTTATGGTGGTAAACAAACTGAGACCACCTCATTGTCATTGAATAGGAAGCATTTGCAGCCACTAGAGCTTGTCCATAGCAATGTTTGCGGTCCCATGCTAATCAAGTCTTTAGGGGGAGCTAGCTACATTGTGATTTTCATAGACAATTCCACCAGGAAGGTGTGGGTTTATCCTTTGTGATATAAGGATCAGTTCTTCTCTACTTTCTAGGAATTCTTAGCATTGGTAGAGAATTAGTATGGCAAGAAGATCAAAATCTTGAGGATTGATAATGGTGGAGAATACATGTCCACAAGGAGTTTGACAATTTTTATTGTGCACCAGAGGTATTAAGAGGCAGCTTACTGCACCTTACACGTCTAATCAAAATGGAAATTGTAGAAGGATGAATCGTATGATTCAGGAGCGAGTCACAACCATTCTTTCTTTTTATGGTGAATTTGACTCAAGGCCTTTAGACAGACGTAGTACTGACAACAATATATATTATCAATTGGTCACCTAGTACACCGTTGAATTACAAGATTCCAGAGGAGCTGTGGTCTGGAAAGAAACGACATTATGATAATTTGTGTGTCTTTGGAGCAAGGCATGTACACATGTGCCCAAAGAGCTTCAAAAAAATATAGCACCAAAGTCACACAAGTGCATTTTCCTTGGTTATGGTGTAGATGGAGAGATAGGATATCATCTCTAGCACCCAAAATTCTGCAAAGTAATTCACAGTTTCAATGAGTTGAAGATGCACATGAAACCTATCAAGAGGTTGAGTGTAGAAAAATCACATTTGAGGAAACTCCCTAAGAATCTGTGAAAACTCAAAAGCCTAGTGATTTACCTTCCACTAGCAGTGCCCCAAATGGCAAGGCATAGAGTAGTAGTCCAGGCTTTGAGATGATCTACTAGATCCTCATATGCACCTGAGCGGTTTCAGCCATGGTTAGACTATGTCATGCTGACTAACTACAATGATCCATCTTGCTACAAAGAAGCCATGCAAATGGATGACAAGGTCAAGTGGGAGCAGGCCATGCAATCTCTGAGTACAACTCGATTGTCACAATAATGAGACATGAGACTTGGTTGAACTACCAAAAGGCAAGTAGGCCTTACATTGCAAATGGGTTTAGAAGAAAAAAATTACATCTAATGATCCATAACCTAAGTACAGGGCTTGATTGGTTTCTAAGGGATTCAAGCAGTAGAAGGGAGTTGACTTTGACAAAATCTTCTTGTTCGTGGTCAAGATGACTACACTGCATATAGTGTTTGGTCTAGTGGCCATTGAGAACATGGAACTTGTCCAAATGGATGTGAAGACACCCTTTCTTCATAGGGATCTAGAAGAGGATGTTTACGTGAAGCAACTTAAAGGTTTTGGACAGCCTAGCAAGGAGGAGCTTGTATGCAAACTCAAGAAAGCACTTTATGGCTTAAAGCGGGATTCATGGCAGTGGTATCAAAAGTTTGACACTTTTATGCGGTCCCTTTAGAAGGAGTCAAGAGGATCACTATTTGCATACAAAGAAACCAGTGATGGTTCTTTGGTCATTCTCATTGTATATGTAGATGACATTCTCATAGCAAGAAAGTCCACTGAGGAGATTGCCAAATTAAAGCAAATGTTGAACAAAAGCTTTGCTAAGAAGGATTTGGGTGAAGCAAATCATTTTCTTGGTATGTGTACCAAAGAGAGATAGAAAAAGAGGCATTCTTGAATTTTCTCAAGAATCCTAAATCCACAAGGTCTTACACCAATAGATGCTCTTATGAAGAGCTTAGCTACATAGCAGTTTGCACATTGCATCAAGTTAATGGGTGTAGGGTGAATAGATTTGTACAAGGGTGAAGCTATTGTGCTTCACGATTGTACATACTAGCTTGAGTCACCAATTACACCACATTGGCCTTTCAATGGAGATTGATGTGGGTAAATGCCCTGTAGCCAACTGCCTGGACACTCCCTACACTCACTACCTCACTAACCCATGTATTTTTTCTGTGTACATAATGATTAAAGGGTACACACAATGCTTTATGGATTGACTGTGTGATTTACCCAAACTTTCATCCTCTCCTCTTCTCCTTCCCCCTTCTTGCACACACTCATGCATGGGGGATCATCTTTTGTAGTAGACTCAGCAAGGTCTACCAAGTGCTTGAGAGACTAAGCTTCTGCAAGCATGATTCATTGTATGCATACATTAAAGCTTACGAACATTTAAAACAATTCTTAGAGTCAAAACAAGACAAACTTCTAAAATGAACATATTTGTCCATACCTGGTGCTTATTTTTTACATGAGTCATTGTTAGCATTTACAAGGTTTGCATTATCATGTAACTAGATGCCTTGCATCCATCATATATCTTTGAAAGGATAATTCTTAAACTTAATAATATATCATTGGATATTCTTACCATTTCTTAAGACCTTGTATTCATATTGTAGGATGCTCTTAGGCTGCAGGATCTTTTATTGACATTGAATCTTTGGTCACTGGTCTTTGGGTGGCTTGCCCTTATAAGGCTGTGAAAGGCTTACATGAAAATCATCATGAATGAGCCAAGTGCTAGGTAATCTTAAATTATAATCCTATTCATTTATTGTCTTCAGGATTTGGAATGGGCCATAATATCTTTTTGTTAACTTATCATAATATTTTTTATAGACTGTTGGGCGTCCTTGTGTTCCCTTGCCCATTGTATGGATTAGGCATGCTTTGGGAAACTTAAGCAATACCCAATCATTCTGTTTGAAGGTCAAGGATCTTCTATTCTTATCAGCGGTAGCCATTTTCTTTTGTTGCGTGATGGATATAATTTCCTTAATCTTATTGAAAGATTCTTTCAAGTCCCTACTATACTCATTCTTCCTTCAATTACCTCGAACGGTGCCTTTCTTATGAAAGTATGGACCATGTTATTCTATGCGTACTCTACTAAGGGGAAATTATTTTTCCATTGATCTGTTTGATCTATTTCCATAGCATAGGCTTTGAGGAGATAAAAAATAGTTGAGTTTTCTATTTCAGTTATGCCATCTGCTTGTGGAGGTATTAGGCTGAGGAGAAATTCAACTTAGTACCTTGATTCTCAAAGAAACCTTTCCAAAAATTTCTAGTCATTCTTGGTATCTCTATTAGATATTGTAGATATTGGTAAGCCATGATACTTATAGATTTGTGAGATGAAGAGGGTTTCCATATGATGTGCTTTAATGGACTTTTTGATTGATATGAAATACACTTGTTTACTAAGCCGGTCTATTGTTGTACATATTCTTGTATTCCCATGATTGTATCTTGGCAATCTAAAGATGAAATCCATGGATATACTCTCCCATGGGGAATCAGGTATAGGAAATGGCTGAAGCAAGCCAGGCTACTTCCCTCCATCATACTTTGTCTTTTGACATGCAATGCATTTGGCAACATAGTTTGGCATTCTACCTTCATTGTTGGCCAATAAAAATAAATTTCTACTCCGTTGAGAGTAGCTTGATTCCCTCTATGTCTTGCATAAGGAGGAACATGAGATTCGTACATAAGTTTTTCATGTAAGCTATGTGTAACGCATAACCTATTGCCATAGAGAAGGTAACGCATAACCTATTGCCATAGAGAAGGTAACCATTTTGTACATTATATAGTTCCTCTTTCTTCCCTACAACAATAGCTGACATTTCATCGTTGAAGTCTAGATCCGTAGCATACTCATCTATCATAGAAGATATATAATTGTGAGTAGCTATTGATACAACATTGGTCTTTGTGGAAGAGCATCGGCCACTTGGTTGTGCTTACCAGATATGTGATCAATGGCAAAAAATCTAGTATTTTCTTACAAACATAACACAATAAATTATGAAACGGGAGTTTTACTTTAAGAGGATTCTTTAGAGGAGGAATTTATATTGTGCTGGGCTAATTTCATTACACATTTTGCACACTAGAACATTAATTCATACACACAACTTGAAGGGAATAACACAATTAAGATTGACAACTTGTTGAGGACCGTATTTTCTTGGAGTCTATCCCCCCTCCAAAAGGACTATATTATAATTCTCTCAATGAGAGATTTGATTACCATACAACCTTGTGCTCTTGTGGAGCTTTTTTCAAACCAAGAAGATGATTAACTTCATGACTCCATGGATTAACCCTCCGTTCCGAGACACCCTAGAAGCGGGGAGAAAGAACAGTGGAGTAAGAGGAACTTTGTGGGTGAAAAGAAGTATTCCTTAAGCAAATAAGTAGTATTTTATGTATGCTTACTCCTCAAGCAAGCTCTTATCATAGCTATCATAATAGAGGAGGAGATGATGAAGAAAAAGAAGAACTTTCACTTGCTTGGATTTGCATCCATAGCCAAGTTCTTGAGCATAGAAACCAACTCTTGAGCTCCCATGTTTGAGGGAGAGAGACGAAGGAATTTCTTTTCCACAAGGGAAACTTGAGAGAAAGAGAAAGCAAAAATTTCCACGAGCCCCCTCTTATAACCTTTCCCACACTTACCAAAATTCGTAAATGGAATACCTATTGCTTGGACCAATCACAAGTAAACACTTAATATGCAACTAAGTGCATAATTTGACACTTTCCTCCCCCTTGCTATCTTGAAAAAAAAACTTTCCTCCCTTCTCTTTTGACTTGTTTGGGCAAGTGCACAAACACACATACATATTTCACTACCTGCTTGTAGTTTTTTCAGCATCAAATTAGGCTATAATATGCCATAGATTGTCGACACTCTGGCTTTAAAAAGTCCCACACCTTTTTACTAGATGAATATCCATTTATGGGATAGAACCCTTAAAATGTTATGATAGTTACAAGGCGTGGCTAAAATACTACTTATTGCCCTCATTTACTATGTTGTGAAGCGCTATGGTAGCTATACTGTGCTAGATTGCATCGCAGGCGGCTACTCATCCGCGAGTCCCCAGGGGGAGCTCGATCTACTCATTACGCTCTACAAGCAACTAGCCATGAGTGGTGGCTGCCTTCCTTCTTCTATTTAAAGAGGTGAGGGTGCATTCTGCCCTCACTTAGCTTTGTGTGTGTTCTACTTGCGTTAAGTGTGAGGAATGCGTGTTTTTACCTCTGTTACACCAGACATGGATCTTACAACACAACCAACTAGGTTGGCCACTAAGCTTAGCATTAATGGTCTTGTTTATGTCATTTTTTTGATTTAAATGGTAAGCACTATCGCATAAAAATCCTATACTTAGCAGTGCTATACTTAACGGTCGGGTTGGCTATACTTTGTAGTGCATGATAAAATGTGGATAGCTGGACCACTGTATGGTTAGCTCAGTTTGACAATAAGCAGCATTACTCAGGGGTGTTGTTCCTTATTCCTTAGCCTGGTAAGGTCCACTATAGTGGTCGGCTATGACTGGCATCATATGATAATAGTTGAAAAGGTTTTTTTGGGGCATAACTATATTTTTGCTATATGTTTTTTAGTTGTTGCTCATTGTTCATAACAAATTGCAGGTACATAGTGTTCAAAATTTGGGGGATAAAGGGGTTTCTTACCCGATATCCATTGTTTCTTATTTGCTAATGATGACGGTACATAAAGAAATGCTTGAAAAAATTATTGGGCCGCTTAGCCTGGTAAAAGGAACCACCCTGTGGTCGGCCTTGCTTAAACAGATAATGGCACTTCAGTGGATTGTTGTTCCTTATTGCTTAGCCGGGTAAAGCCCACTATGTGGGTTGTCTAGGTTTATATTGTAATGGCTAAATGAGCTAGCAAACATGTGTTAGATATGATCTTGCTACTGCTTTTGGTGGCTCTGCATTGACCATTGGTTGGAGGTTAGCCGTTGGCTTGTTGCATACTAGTTGTTACCTTTCTGATTACTGGTTTTTTTGAGTCGATAATGGTACTAGTTGTTTTCTTTCACTTAGCGCATGAATTACTCACAAAAATTGGGGTTGTTTCCTGATTGCGTACCGACTTTCTGGTCAAAAGTTGTTTGGTGCATTATTTTGGGTGGGGTCCCCATCGGCTGCATATTGCCGCTAGTCTTGGTGGTTTACTAATTTTTCTGGGGGTAATGCTATACTATTTTAGCATTCATATGGACGGACTTTAAAAAAGCGCATAAAAATACTTACTTCTTTCGAGCACCTGGTTTGGCTAGATACCGTGTTTATATTTAAAGATCTCTGCTAATTGGCTTACTCATCAGGGAATGAAGGTAAGTAGCATACAAGACTTGAGGAAGCAGAATGCCATAAACCCTAATTGGGGATAAACTTTATCTGTCGCGAATAATAAAAAACTTGTTTGATATTCTTAAAAGAAAATTTTCTTGAGGCTCCTCTTGCTTTATGGCAAATGAGAATGGAGCTTCATCAAAAAACAGTGGAGCTGGTTCACTTGGATTCGAAGGTGGTATGGCCTTCTAAACATAATAAAAACCTTAAACTTTGGGTGATTTTTTTTGGGAACATAAATAATTTGGACTAGGCTTGGAAGTTTCTAAAAAAACTTTCTAGGATGGACATGGATAACAACTAGTATAGTCCATTTGATACCTGTAAAACACATCTAAGGCTAATGTATCTGTTATCTTTTTTGGATGGATGCTGGTAAGGACTCTATCTTATCTTGGGAGGTTTTTTTGGCTTTAAGCAGTTGTCCTTACATGATTACACATGCACCTTCTACAACAAAGGAAGTACTTCTGATATCTGTATAGTGGAATGAGGCTTCATTCATATAAACATTATACAAAGATGATTCTAAGACTGAGTTGTTTCTGTACTTATTATTCCTTCTCTCTGGAGCCATCTACCTTTTGAATGTAAAAGTTCAATTATGTCTTATTATATATGGTAAAACAGCACACACACACGTCCTAAACATAAGGTTTTTCCATACTATAGGGAAACCGGGACGCTGGCTTTAGAAACTAGTTTTGGAACTTAGTTTTAAGTTGGACCCACAGTCTGTAAACCCTTGACCGATTGACTGGTGTTAGGTGGCCCTTCCTAGACTATGTTTCTGGTCTCCTGCTCACGGCTATTATAGTCTCTAACTTTGCCGATTTAAGGATTGCAGGCCCAACCCAATCTACAAGACTAATCTTATGTTTATATATTTCCTTTCAGAATCAGAAACACTTTAGAATGACAGCCCGCATGAAAGTAAAATACAACCCTGAGAATCATACAAGGATTCTAGAGCAGATTAAGTTTTACCTAAAAGACCATTCTCCAAAAAAATGCCTTGACAGCTAGAACCCGACCTTTTCTGGCAAGAAAGGCCAAATATTGTATTACTTACTACAATAAGTAGTCATAGCCTCATTAACTTTTCTATATATTGCAGACCCTTGCTCTCTCGCAAGGTTTGGAATTATCCTATGAACCCCTCTATGTGGCAACATCTCTTGTCCTCAGATGTATAAGCAGCTTGGATGCTTCTCAACTAATTTATGACTCGGCTCTTGCCTCGGACAAAAAGATGTCTATCTTACACATGTTATCTTTTAACGATTGGGTCAAATTTTGGCTACCTTGGACAAGGATTCAATAGATGGTGTTAATTTGATTTTCCAATACACATCCCAGCTTCCTATACTCTCTGTACAATATAAACAAGAGCTTGCCTTATTCTCATCTTCTAGGGCTAATCTGTCTAGCTTTTTGAAAAAACTATGCGGCCTCAATCTTGCCTTTATAAGTACCCCGGCTACTCTGACTATCCCTCAAATAGGTGGTATCTTTTGTAGGGATAGTGCTACTCTGGAAGCCGTCAAAGAATCTCTGCTCCCTCAATGACTCTAACCTCTTAGAAATGGTACCAAAAATCTCCAAAGTCTTTCCTTTCCTACATGTTAGGCAAATTGAAATTGAATCTTTTGGGGTAGACCATCAGCTTTGGGTCTCACCTAACAAAGCCTTTTTAGCACCAATTCTAAGTGAAACCTTGGTTTACCTTGCTAACCTCCCTGCCTCTACTGTTAAAGACTGCAGACTCAAAATTTTGAAAGGTGTGTTCTATCTTGTAGATGAACTCAGCTTTCTTTAGTCTTCCTTGATGCACTTAGAAAACATATCATTGTACATGTATGATCTCTATCGGCTAGGCTTTGCATCAAGTTTCAATGGGATTGTGTGTTGTCATATTGTCAAATCTACTCCCTTTAAGTCTTTGTATGACCATGCACACATGTCCTTGTACTCCTTGAGAAGGTTTATGAGCTTCTCCTCTTCTTTCGGACTCATATCAATTGCTATGTAGGCCGGCCTTGACTCTTCTCCTAGCTCTGCCAAGTCTATCTTCTTTGCGTCTTCTGGCCCGTCATAAGACTCCTTGTTCTTTTGCTCTCTTATGGGTTGTGTCATCACTACCTTTCTGTCTTTGATAGTGAATTACCTGTAGTGTGGCGGCACACTCATTTTGTTGTCATTTTTCTCATCCTCTTCTTTACCACTCTCTATTTCCATTGTCCACACTTCCTTTAGTGTTTTCTTGAACTCCCTGTATTTTTTCTATCTCTCAACTTTAGTCCATTTAGCTTCCCCGAGCTCGTCTAGTGCGGGTTCTTTTGTCTTCTTTGGTTTTGTTTCAATTTCAAACTTTCGAGTTTGTTTTCTCAAAATTTTTATGTTGTCTTGTGTTTTTGGTTCTCGAGCTCTAGAGAATCTCCTTGAAACTTGATCCTTAATGCAATCTTTAGCTTTTGCAAGCATTAAAAAATGTGTTTTGCCTCTTATTGTAAGCATTTGATTCTCATTAGCCCTGTGTTCAACTCTCTTGCTCTTATATCGTTGTTGACCTCTAGGTTTTTGATTTGGAAATTCATAGAACCTAACATCTGCTATTGTTTTCTCTGGTTCACTCAAATTGTTGAAGCATTCATTATCTGCTTCCTCATCTCGCTCAAGATGTTCTGGTGACTTGTAGAACAACTCCCTTTTGTCTACTTCGACTGATTTGTCTTTTCTGGGTTGTTGAAAGATTGACTTCGCCTCTTTCCCTTTTACCACGCTCACCATGTAGTATGGGACCATGTCGTAGCCATCTTTGTCACAGAACTTTGTCGTGGGACCATCCGAAATAGCACACATATCTAGGGTAGCTAGAATATGCATCCATTCTAAAGGTTCTAGAATTTCTTCCGGGAAGGGTTTATGACTGTATTCTTCATCTTCAATAGCCCTTTCCAGAATACACTCTTGTTCCACAATGAGATGCTCCACACATATAGAGCTCCTTAGACTTAACTAACCAAGCTAGAAGCTCAAATCCTACCAATGTAGCTGAATCAAACTCCTCAATCGGGGTTTGGTTCACATCTTTGTAACTATGGTCTTTAAGGTTTATGCGCGTTGTGGTTTCCATGTGCTTGAGGTATATATGATCATAACCCCAATCTTAAATCATCTTCAGTTGTCGCATGAATGGTTGTCCAAGTATTATGTCATATTTGTTCTTCCTGCCAAAATCCGTCATAGCAAAGGTATGCTCATACTCTATGTCGTAAGAAGTAGCAATCACCTTCTCTATAAGTCCTAAGGGTCTCCATATACCCGTCTGCTAGTTGCAATTTCATCCTTGTGGCTCTCAAGGAAGGTTGTCCCCATTTTTTCCATATCTCTTTGGTTGCAATGGCCACACCATCCCCACTATCAAGAATTTCCATGGTTGTAATACCTTGGAACACAATAGGAAGTATAGTATTGCCATCCTTGCCTTCATAATACTCTCCTACCTTGTTTAAGGGTACTGGTTGCGTGTTTATTTAACGATTTTCCAATTCCCTGATCCCTTCGTGTATCTATGATGTTGGATATTTTACCCCAAACTTGTCTAAGCATTTTCCAATTGTTGCCCACATGTTTGGCCATATTCGGAGAAGCTCAGCTAGTGTAATTGGTGCAAGTCACCGGTGTAGACAAATATGTACTTCAACAAGATATCAACCCTTTAGAGTCCATTGCCTTTCTCGAAGAGAGTCTTTGTGATAGCACCGCCTTCACATCTGACTTCGCTTCTTATTCTCCCATGTAAGAGGGTAAGGTTCTCAGAGATTGAGGTTGAATCTCTAAAGCTCTTATTGATCCTCTATCTTCCCAATATGAGCAAATTTCTAGGCATGCTTGAGATCTTGCCTCAAATTCCTCAATAGGTGGAAGAAAGACATCCCTCCCCTTACTGGATTGGTTAACTTTTCGGCTCAACTCATTTGCCTCGTTTGCTTCTCATATTTGTCTCCAAATCTTGTCTAAGCCCTCGTCTTCTCTCTAGGCCTCAGGTATGATATGATGGAAATCCTTAGATGCCTGATCTATGGTATTCATCACTACCCTTGGCTTTTTGATTAACTTTAAGGGTTCTAACTCACATGTGGGAATCTTCGATATCCTTTCAAGCTCGTGTCTTGGTTGGACCACTGGTGTTGGAGTTGGAATCTCTTTCCAACCCTTTGGTTTTCTTGCTGGTGGTTCTAACAAAGCGTTGGGCTAATTGGATCATCTTCTGACACATCTCTAGCCTTTGTTTTTCCAACTCAACATATGGGTACGTCATCCATCTTTGTTCTTGGGTCTGTTTATTTTTAAGCCATGCTTCATATGCTTCCAGAATTGCATCTAGAGGTTCATTCACTCTCTCAACTAGTATAGATCCTCCCAAGCTTGCACCTTTTGGTTCTCCATTTTTCTCCGACTCTGCCTTAGGGGTCTCCTTTCCTTTGTTTACTTCACCTCCTAGTTTTCTCAGTTTTTTCTTGGTTTCTCTCAACTCTTCTACTAAGGAAGTTAGTTCTTGTTCCTTCCTAGCTTCCATGCATGCTTTCCTAGCCTTCTAGGTGTTGCAATGACTTCTCCGTTCAAGATTGGATGCATGTGTTCTTGGTTCCTCAATTATTGGTTCTTCCATTGCTTTTTTGAGCTTGCACCCTCATGACAACCTATATATGTATCACCATTTCATTTTCAGAACCACTACTTGAGGGGACCCCCGTCACAAGCATGTTCAAACGTTGTTTTCACCATTTTGTTTGGGTTTTTTGGATAGTCATTAATCAAATGAGTAATACCACAATCTCGACAATATACATTCACTCTAATCATCTCCGTATGATGACAAACTTTCATCAGGTGGTCGCCGCCACACTTGTAGCAAGGTCCTAATGGTTGTCAAGGTGCTCGTGGATCCGCTCTCTATTGATAGGCATGCCTTGTCCTACTAAGCCACCGTTGGCTATGAACAACAATGTGCATTTGTCCAAACTGTATCTACCTTCTCCTACATCATGAGCTACTGTTGGTGGTCCAACATTTCCAATCATGCTCCAAGGTTCTGGTGCTTCTAAAGGTTCTCATTTCTCAGTCCTTGGATAAACATCAAAATGAGTCGGGATTGAGCTGGTAACTCTTCCACATGGCAAAATTTTACGTAGCGTTTCAATCTTAAGGCTGCTTGTCTTATTGATTCTCCTTTTTCTTGCTTGAATTTATGGATTTGCAAAATCGTATTTTGAGCTATTCCTCTTTGAGAGAATTCCTCGATAAACTCGTCAAATACCTCCTCCATTGACTCAAAATCTCTACATTCAACAAAAAGAAACCAAGTGGCGGCATCCTCCTCTAGAGTTAACCCAAATCCTTTGAACTGCATGGGAAAGTCTTGGACTTCCTCAGCTCTAATGACACGCACAAATGCTGCCACATGATCCCTTGGATCCATATTTCTTGCTAACCCATTTTTGGACTTGAGAAGGTCTGATCCTCCGGTAATCCGTCATTCTAAACATAGGATCCCCCATTCCTCCACTATGAGCCCTTTTTGGTGTAGGATATGGTACATGTTCCTCCCCTAGGGGTGCTCCTAATCCATAATTATTGATTGGTCTAGCAAGTGGTTGTTCCTCTGGCTTGGACCCTTTCTTCTCTTTCTTGTTCTTGATGGGGTGCTTCGTCGGATTTGAAATTCTTGTTCTACTCTCATCCTAAAATTGCTAATGGAGTGGTGGTATTGGTGATGCTTGTAGCCCTAACATGGCATGATATCCACCCCTTTGTGTTCAGGTCTAGTGTTGCAAACTACTTGAGCCATGCTTGAAATGATAGTGGTGATGTTTGTGAGTTTTGAGGATTGGGCAATGGCTATTTATTTGATTGTATTGTGGTGTTGTAATCATTTGTGAAGGGATTTGTAGACTTTTTGGGGGTTTCTATGGGCTTTTTCTTCTCTTCCAAAGTGTGCACCATCAGTTCTGGTGTTATCACTCTCCCTACATCTTCTGGGGAATTGGATCATATTCTCGTCTATACTTATTGACAAAGATATATGGGTTCCAATTACATAACTATACAGAAACAAGTATAAGACTTTGTGTATGCTTAATTCATTCAGTTATGGTGTTATCACTCTCCCTACATCTTTTGAGGAATTGGATCATATTCTTGTCTGTACTTATTGACAAAGATATATGGGTTCAAATTACATAATTATACAGAAACAAGTATAAGACTTTGTGTATGCTTAATTCATTCACATGGGGTTCCATGCACCGGTTCTAAGAGGTGACTCTTCCCTTCTCATGCTTGTCCAATATTTTCTTGAGTTGTAGCCATTCTCTCTACTCTCTTGTCATGAATGTAGAAGGCTCCAGAAAGAGCGAGTTCGGGAGGTAATTCTTGGGTCTCCATAACCATCTTCCCTTTTGCTGCGTTGTCTCCATATCAATTGTGAATTTTTGGATATTTGACAATGAGATAGCGGTTCTTGTTGGAATTAGGGTTGCAGAGAAATGCACACAGCTTGGAGAAGACAAAGGAAGCTAAAGGCAAACAATAGAAAGTGTGTTACTTAGTGTGCAATGGAAAGATGGATAGCCCTAGAGTGATGGGCGTATATACAATGCTCGGGGGGAAAACCTCCTAAAGAGGGAAAAAATGCCCCGGCGGTCCTAGTGTGTTCACACACATCACTACCACATGTATATGGTAACAAAAGCCCCCTGGAGTGATGCGGTGAATGAGAGCTGGCACATGAGTAAAGGGAAGTGCCATGCCCTGAGCACATGATCAGTCCACAAAGCATTACTTGGGTTTCTGACACAAGGCAATACCATCATCACACTGCTTAAACTGTATACCCAAGTAATGATGCAACAACCCCAAATCTTTCATCTTGAAAGTAGCATTCAAATCAGCCTTAAATTCAGCAATATGTCTCTCATTTGGTCCAGTGATCAGCAAATCATCGACATAAAGAACCACAATGAGAATTACATCACTCTCACGCTTTACATACAATGTGCTTTCTGTTGGACTGTTACGAAAGCCTTGTTTGACTAAATGAGTGTCAGCTTTCTCATACCAAGCACGAGGAGATTGCTTCAACCCATACAAAGCCTTCTTACATCTGCACACTTTGTCCTCTTGTCCTTTTATGAAAAAACCGCAAGCCTGTGTTACATAAACTTCCTCAAATATGTCACCATTCAAGAAATCAGTAACAATGTCTGATTGATGTACATACCAACCAAAATGAGCTGCCAATGCACATAGAAAACACAAAGTAATCATACGACAAGTGGGAGCAAAAATCTCTTCATAATCTATGCCTTTTTGCTGTGCATAACCCTTTGCAACAAGTCGAGCCTTATGGCAATCGATCTCACCATCCGGCTTGCATTTCAACTTGTAAACCCACTTCATACCAATGACCTTTTTTCCAGGAGGCAAATCACATAAAGTCCATGTGTCATTTTCTATAAGTGCATCATATTCTAATTGCATGGCAGCCATCCAATTTTTTGAATTCTGTGCTTCATCAAAAGACTGAGGCTCCTCAACATCATGTAAGCTAGACACAGCCAAAGCATAACAATCTGATGCATAAGATGCATGGCGAGAGCTTGAACGAGTACGCGTAGACAAAGGTGCATCCAATTTACTGTCACGCAAAGTGTATACCAGCTTGGCATACCTCTAGCCTGCTCATTTTCAGCCCTTTCCTCATCAAGTACATCATGTACATCTGCATCAGTAATAGACTGATCAGTAACATTTTTAGAAACCCCCATAGGCTGTACATTTGCCTCATTGGAACTTACATTCGTATTTCCACCACTGAAAAGAGGCAACAAAGTGTCATAAATGTCCTGTGAGCTTACATTACGGTCTCTAGTACATGACAGCAAGGGCTAAACAGAGTCTTCCACAAACACTACATCTCGTGAAACCAGATACGTTTTGTTTGCGGATGATACAACTTGTAACCTTTGCTTTCAGCACTATAACCAACAAAAACACATTTGACAACCTTATCATCCAATTTTCTGCGCTGTGTTTGTGGCACCAAAGCATATGCCAAACAGCCAAAAACACGCATGTGCTCAATAGAAGGCTTTCTATCATGCCATGCTTCATATGGAGTAATAGACTGCAAAGCTTTTGTAGGACACCTGTTTAGTACATAAGTGGCACACATGATGGCCTCAAGCCAAAAAGAATGCGGCAAAGCTTGACTTTGACCATGCATCGTGCCACTTCCGTAAGTGACCTGTTTTTCCTCTCAGCAACACCATTTTGCTGAGGTATATAAGGCACTGTATATTGGTGTTTTATCCCACGACTAGCCAAAAATGCATTGAATTCATGAGACATATACTCCCCCCCTCGATCGGAACGGAGGGTGCCCATAGTACATTTCGAGACATTTTCAGCCATAGCCAGAAATTATTTGAAGCACATAAAAACTTCGGACTTTGCTTGAAGCAGAAATACCCATGCATGCCTGGAGTAATCATCAATGGAAGTCACAAAGTAAAGGTAATTGCCCAAGGACGGAGTTTGCATGGGCCCACAAACATCACTATGCACAAGCTGCAACCTGCATGTGGCCCGAACTGAACCATCCTTTGGAAACTTAGAACGATGCATCTTACCCAAAATATAGACTTCACAAACATGTTTGACAAGTGCTTCAAGAGGTGGCAAAGAAGCAACCATATCATATTTCTGCAAACGCAACAAACTGGCAAAATTCAAATGACCAAAACGTGCATGCCAAAGTTTTTCATCTGAAATAATCTGCAATAGCATTTGCAAAATTTTGTCCACACTTGTCATACAAAGTGAGCTTATATAGCCCACGTCACAAAAGGCCAGATGCAACAATTTCATCACCAAAACTGAGATCATGAATTGTACATCTGTCATCCATAAATTTGACTACAAGTCCAAGTCTAGCAAGTGCGGATACATACAAGAGATTATTCTTGATCCCAGGTACATAAAGTGCACCAACAAGTGTGAAGGAACTACCATTTGCAGCAATAAGCACAATCTTTCCAACTCCCTGAACCGGATAAGAGGCATTGTTGGCACAAGTGACTGAATTCCCATGAGGGGCAGACTCGAGAGATGAACAATTCATGATGTGAGGTAATGTGCTTTGTAGAACCACTGTCGAAATACCACACATGTGAATCTGCAGCAACTGACATGCATGCATCATGGACAGCAGGATTGTAAGTGTACTATGTGCTAAAAGCCCATTCTGCATCAACACCAGCAACAAAGTCTCCTTTCACAGAAGACTCAACAATGGCTACATTTGTAGTGGAACCAGCATTTGCGGTGGAACCACTTTCTTTCTTCTTAGCCTCTTTGGCCTTCAACTTAGGACATGACTTGATCAAGTGATCATTAGCTTTACAATAATGGCAACACATTTTGTTTTTGCCCTTATCACCAGAATTTCCATATGAATTGCTGTCAGCAGAAGCATTAGGAATAGAAGTTTTGCCACTCGCAGCAGCAGAACCATAAGAAGTGGCTGCATTGCTGTTACCACCCTTTCTTTGAGAATCAATAAAATCCTGTTCAAATGCACGTTGCCTAGTCCTGTTTTTTCTGGAAAGTGACTCTTGCAATAGCAATGTGCATAATGCATCAAACTTGACAACTTCAGGATTTCCTTGGGTCATAAGTCTCCAAGTACTAGCAAAAGTCTGGTAAGAATCTGGTAAGGCATCAAGAACAGTCTGCACAAGGGAACTGTCTGAAATGACTTCACCTGCAGAAATAAGTTGCTCATTTATATCCTTGGCACTAGCAAGGAAAGTGTCCATATCATCTTCCTCATGCATAATCTTTGACTCCAGCTCTTTACGTAGCAAAGCAATTTTAGCCTCATTGCGACTTGCATAAACGAGCTTTCCCGAAATATTTGTCGACCTATGAGAACGCTCGCCAAACCTCACTATAATTGGAGAAAGTGAGCAGGCGTGTGCTGGAGCAGCTGGAGACTAAGCCCGAGAGGACGTAACCTGCTCTAATACCAGTTGTTGGAATTAGGGTTGTAGAGAAATGCACACAGCTTGGAGAACACGAAGGAAGCTCAAGGCACAGAATAGAGAGTGTGTTACTAAGTGTGCAGTGGAAAGATGGATAGCCCTAGAGTGATGGGCGTATATACAATGCTCGGGGGAAAAAACCTCCTAAAGAGGGAAAAAATGCCCCGGCGATCCTAGTGTGTTCACACACATCACTACCACATGTATATGGTAACAGTTTCCCTCCTCATCACAAAACCTATCACCATCGTCGGTTACCATGATTATTGTCAACCCTCTCGCTGGCCGTTGTTCAATACAGATGCATTGACATCCTCAAATATCAGCATACATTAGGGCCCCATGGGCATTTGTTCCCTTTAGGAAGATTTTCGTGTATTTTGGTATGTTTAAGGGTTTGTGGGAGGTGTTACCCCCCATAGTCCCTTGCTGTTGGAAACCTCCAAGTTGTTGGTTAGCCATCCACTAATATGATCCTTCGAAAGAGGCGTCAATATCACTAGCCTCTTCTATGTTTGGTGCTAGTAGATCTATCCTTGCTTGGTTTACACTCTCGTCTGTCGACACTAAGCTAACTTGATCTCCTACCACTCTTTGATCTCATTGAAGACACCTACCAAATCTCAAATTCATCAAATCTTTCACACACACAACTATCAACCCAAACCTCGTACCTTAGAAGTCTGCTTGCACTTGCTCTTTGCTTTGATTTGCTTTCCAACCTCTTTCTCAACTTGTAAAGTACTTTGCACCCCAAAATGATCATCAAATTGCAGGATCTTTGGTTTAGGGTTTACGGTACAAAACTTTGACTCTGCAATTCTTTGTCAAACTAGTGATTCTCACTTAAGTGCTTTACGGTGTTGGTTGGTATAACTAGAGGGTTATTATCAACCAAACAACTGTATATAAGGACTTGATTCCCTCTATGCACTGGTTAGAAAGGGCAGATGGGATCCTAGGGTCACACGAAAGGCTCTTGGCTAGTTGAAATCTTAGTCTGGCCCCTTTCTATGCCTGGAGACTTCATACGCGTATGATGTCTCTAAGCTCAAAATTGGCCCAAACTTCAGTTTAGACTCTCCTTGATATTCTCTATTCATCCCAAGTTCTACTTTGTGATTCTGACACCCCTTGGCAGGTCTATCCCTCCTAATTCTGTCTTGGTTGTTGTCAACTTCTTTGGGAGGTTATCTAAGACAAAGATGCTCCAAATTGGGTGAAATTAGGTCCCTTAGCTTGTTTTGTGGTGCTAAACACCCTGGTCTGCTATGATGTTAGCTTTGGTCCCTAAATAATGCCTTGTAGACATCATACGCGTATGATGTCTATCTGGTCCAAATGAAGTGAAACTCACTCTAGAGGTCTTCCACCACACAAGCAACTCACATCACTTTTCAAAACTCAATTTCAACACCTTTTGTGTTAGTTATGATCGATTCTAGCATTCACTTTACCTATATCTATCTCTTGGCCTTTACAAGCCCAAAAATGCTTCAAATTCAATAGGATATTGCCTATATGCTTCTTAATTGCTCTAGATCATAGGTGCACACAGATGTATCCTTTGGCTCCCAATTTGGTCTCAAAGACATCCTATACGTATATTGTCTCTAAGCTAAAAATTGAGTTTTGTTTTCTACCCAAGGTGCTCCTGGATGTGTACAACATGCACATGTGCTCACAAAAAATTCTGAAAGTCAAACTTGCACAAATTCACCACTTTTTGTCAAGGAATCTCCTCGACAGAGTAAAATACTCTCAATAATCAATCTATATGTCCAAGTGAGATAAAATTTTGTGTATGTGCTCTACTCAACTTGCAATAGATGGGTGCAAAGTCAAAAGTTCACTTTAGATGTCAGATTCACTTCTCAGACATCATATGCGTATAAGCATCCCCAAGTCTCCAGCACTAGTTTCAAAGCACATTTATCAATTTTCATGCAAAGATATGCTTAGAATCACAATTTTTTGTTTTTCCCATTTTCGGCACTCGTCTTTTGTCTTTTGGGTACCAATTGTTGGTCAAAACTTTAGTCTCAAGGTGAACTTAGGGTAAAACACCCCTTTTGAACACTCTAGTGCAATCTATTTTGCCAAATTTGGTCTTCTGCTAGCCCTTAAGCCATCATACATGTATAATGTTTGAAGTTGCAAAATTGCCAAATTCCTCAAAAAATATCTTGCATATGATTTCTTATGCACTCAACATCATTTAGTCATGCACAATTATCCATTGAAACTTGTTTATTGCATTTTACGCTAAAAATAAACTTTTTAAAGATTGCAAATGCAAACAAACATACAAGAAAATAATCATGTGATGGATAGCTCTAGATCATAATCAACATATCCTATCTACAACTACTCCTACACATCATAGGGAGTGTTGTACATTGCCTCACACAGACTAGCTATTGTTTTTATCACCTCAAAAATCACTCACACACCATCTACATTAAAACACTAAAAAACAATTAATACTACATATGGTGGAAAATCCAAGCAAGTCACATGCTCCCTAGCACCTCTCCCATATCTCAAGAGTCCCACTCTCGGATCCTACCTAAAATCAAATAACAAGACTCTTGTGAATCAGACGGACTTTTGCCTTGTAGGACTAGTCTAAAGGTTACCTACCTAGGGCTATCATCCCCAACAACGGTGCCAATGTTGGCAAATATACTGCGAGCAGACGTTAGTAAGAACAAGGCCAAAAAACTAAATGTCAGTCAAGGACGAAGATCGACACGTAGGTGCATGGAAACAAGTGGATGGTTGCCAATCACCTACTTGACCTTCTAAGACAATCACTACTCAAGGAGATCAAATCTGGACATCCTGTGTGCTCATGAATGCAACTCAACCTACACACTCTCACTCTCCAAATCAAGATCAAATGAGCTCGAAATGCCACGAAACTCAGAGGGTACACTCTTTTTACCAAGAGGAAACTACCCTATGGACTCTAACCCGATACCCTACCTGTAACCACTCCATGCAACAAACATGTATGAAGACATACAGTGTATTATATGTCACCATTTTTTGTCACGTATGGTCCTAACATGTAGCTCTACTCACCTAAAACCATCGGTATTAAGAACTCACAAAACAAACACACGGTTTGCAAGATAAATCACTCAAAAGCTCGTGGGAGCTCTCCTCGTTGTGACAGAGACAAAACTTTGCAAGCTTGGAATTGGATCATAGCTCTTGTCGTTGCTAATTTGTTGGTCATGTCGTCTTTGCAATAGCTACTCCGTAGTATGCGTAGCAAAGAGATAAGACTCTCTCTCTCTCTCTCTCTCTCTCTCTCTCTCTCTCTCTCTCTCTCTCTCTCTCTCTCTCTCTCTCTCTCTCTCTCTCTCTCTCTCTCTCTCTCTCTCAGTTACGCACACATGGCACAATGGACGCAATAGTTTGATCACTTTTAAAAAAACGTTGTTTTAGGATTACAAAAATTGGCTTATATACAATTCTCCTTAGAGACTCGTTCCCACCAAAAAAGATATCTTAACCCTTACAAAATATCACTTGTAATGGAATTGGCCTATGAACTTTGAGAGTAGCGGAATTAGGAAGTTAGGTGAAACACTTTTGTGAGATTACTTTGTGAACATAGCGGGTGAACTTAATTGATGGTGGCGACATAAACATGGTACTTAGTTAACTTGGCATGAACAATATTTGTGTAAGACAAAGAGAGTTTAGAGAACATGACAATAGTTGAGGACCGGATTCATACGGAGCCGGTCCCCCCTCCAATAGGCATTTGTATTATAGTTTCTCCCATCAAGAGAGACTTGGTACAATACAATCTTTGTGTTCCTTGTGACCTAGGTGATGCAATGAAGATGGAAAGCTTCATGCATCACAAGCATAACATAAACTTTGTAGAAAGCATTAACTATCCCAAGCCTCAGTCCCAAGGCCTCAAACACCTTTGAAGGTGGAGAGAGCTAGCGGGGAATGAGGATAGGGAAGAGGAAGAAGAAACATTTCATAGGAGAAAGAAATAGTTCCTCACTTATCATTACTTTTGGCGGATACGCCGCGACAGACGTCAGCACAGCGAGAACTCACGTAACAAGATTTGTCAGCTAAGGACGAAGCTCGACCCGTAGGCACGTGGAAGCAAGCATAGGGTGTCAACCTACACTCGATCGACTCTCGACTACTTCCTACAGAGGTATCTACCCAATGTCTAAGCTACAACCTTCAGGAGTGCATAAGAGGAGATTTCCTACAACGCTTCCAAGAGCCAAATACCCATCAAACGTTCTCAAAACGCCACAGAACTTGTAGGAAACCCTATTAACACCAATAGGTCGCTCTCCCTAAGGTCCATGAACCAAAATCCCAAAACTAAACACTGGTGCAAAATCACGTAGGATGTCTGGTCAAAATTTGCAGGTCGTCGTTTCCGAAAACTAAAGTGTCTAATGTGTAGCTCTACTCAATGCGAATGCGTGGATATGCTGAAATGAAAAAATAGACAACGTATGCTCACTGAATCACCAGATGTAGCTCGTGGGTCGAGTTCGCAAAACCTGACCGTACACCCGCAATGTAGGTATTGGCGCGTAGCTCTCGTCGGGGGCAACACGCTGCACTTCTCCGCACTTGATTCCGACCACCGATGCGCGCATAGCGTCAAGATGAAACTCTCACTCCCTCTCGTACACAGTACGCTCACTCACACAGACATAACTTTTTTTTAAATGACAAAGGTTTTTTTTCATTAAGGTCAAAAGTGGTATAAATACCTTACAATCTCAAACCCTAATGTTCCAATTTAACCATCTACTCAATCTAAATGTAAAAAATGGGATACAATCTGGAAGCTTCTGCAAGCCCCACTATTTACAAAGGTGAAATGACGGTTTTTCTCAATTAAAGAATAATTACAAAAAATAATATTTCGCCGAGCAATCATTCTCCGTAGGGTGTGTCCAGCTGCTAACACTCCCCCCCTCCTAGTTCATGTCATCCCCGACATGGCAGTTGAGCTGCTTCTTTAATGGAGGCTTTCTCGCATCTTAGAAGGGACTCATATCGCGCATGTTGGGCGAGTAACGTCGGGCCGAATATATCTATGTTGATGGTGAAGAAGCCGGTGTAGAAGGCTTATTCGAAGGCCTGGAGGTGATAAGAAGGCAAAAACATAATCCTCTGATATAGTGCATGTATCACCTCGTGAGAATGCTGAGCAGACAGATCATAGGCACATCTGTATGTATCTTGGAAGAAAAAGATACTGTCTATCGCCTGTCCAAGTTTGAAGGTTTCGAAGACCGCCAGAAGGGTTTTACATATTTTTCTCAGCATGATGCAAGATAGGTCAGGCGAGCCAGTGAACAATTTGATGGCGCCCGTTAAGGTTTTCACCATGTATTGCTCACTCATTCTCTCGCCTGCCTTCAAGTCTGGCAACTTCGGGTAATTGAGCCAAGTGGGTTGGCTTCTCTGCAATAGCTCTTGGGCTTTCCATGTCCTCATCCTTGGTAGAGGGCAAAAAATGAGGTTGTCTCCGATTCTTTTGGGCGCCTCTACCTGATGAATTAGATATTGCGGATATTTTGTGAGCCATGCCTTTCTCCACCTGGGTTGAGATTCCACTATCAGCTTGACTCCTTCAGGTTTGGAGATATCTTCTTTGTACATGGCAGTGTTGGCTCTTCTTTTATCCGTTTGTTGATAGTAGCAGCCTCATACTTTAGAAGCGGATATGGGAGAGAAGGTTGTAGCCATTCACGCCGAATGACATTGGCATCTATCTTCTGAATGGTCATTGATTTAAACACTCTCTGCTTCCACTCCAATGCTTCTTTGGCTGTGTCTCTTACTGCCGCTTCTATGGCCTTCTTCAACTTTTCTTCTTCTTCTTGTGTCAGATCCTGGGGATCTTGAGAGGGTCCCACCAGGCGGTCTTCTTGCATGGTGGTGTCCACTGGATTTGACACATTTTCTATGTCAATCCCCTCCATTGCAGTTGGTCCGGTGCTAAACTGTTGCTCTTCAGTTTGTTGTTGGCCTTTCAGCTCATCTGTCTGCTGTTGAAATGCCTTCTTTGCTTCTTCCTCTTGATCTCCCATATTCACTAGGAGGTCGTTCAGATCTGCATTGATTTTTTCCGCCTCCTCGAGCTTTCTCTTGATGTCTTCACTTTCTGTTTGCCATCTCTGAAATTCTTCATCCATCTTCTTCTTCACAGCTTCTAGCTCATTTTGCATGGCTTTGTCTTCTTCCAGGCGGTTTTGCATTACAAGAGACCCCTCAACCAGCATCAGTCTTTGCCTTTTCTCTAATGTCAACTCCTTTTGGAGTTCCTTCATTTGTTCTTCATACAAATCAGTCTCTGAAGTTGTGCTAGTCGAGCTAGCAGCTCTAACTCTAGCCGGAGATGCCCTTAGCCTTTGGATGGTCTAATCTTTTACTTTAATCTGATCTTTTAACTCTATTACCTCATCCTGGCTTGCCTCTTGTTCTATCTCGGCCTTTTCCTTGGCATTCCTCAAGGTTTCCACCTCTTTGGACTCTTTAGCAAGTTGTAGAGTCAGGTTGTCCCTTTCTCTCTCTACATCTCTCAATGACTTGCTAATTTTCTTGTATTCTTCCTCTGCTCTTTGAAGTTTGTGTTCTGCTGCCTGATTTTGTCGTTCCATTTCCTGGCATCTTTGTAATGCCATGTCCAGACTGGCTTGCGGCTTTGTTTGTTTCTCTATATACTCTTGGCCCTGTTTCTGCAGTGAGTCCACTTCAGCTTTGATATGCACTTCGTTTGTTTTGAGAGTATCAATCTCACTCTCAATGGCCATTGATCTTGCTCTGAGCCCGGTTAGCTTTTGCATTACCACATCCCAATCATTGGTCGGTGGCTGTAGGTCCACTGTATCGGTGGCCATCTCTTTCGATTCTACTAACCAAAGGCTCTGCATCTGTTCCGTGGGCCTTGTGCTTGCCAACTCAAAGGCTACAGTAGCTGGCTCTTCTCGAGACTAACCCGCAACTAGTAGATCAAGAAATATTCTGAAATTTCTTTCTTCTGGATTTGGCTGCTCCTCTTTGGGCTCAGCTTCTGCCTTCTGCTGTTCCTCTTGGCTCTTCTCTTGCTTGGACTCTTCTTGTTCATCAGCTCTATTCAGCTCCTCCTTTTGTTGGGTTTGTGGAGGGCTAAGAGGAGGTGGTGATGGGGGTGGGCTGGATTCTCGGCTTGACTGGTGGCTTCTTCTTGAAATCGTGGTCCGCCTTGGTCTTTCTCTCTCTTTCTTGGCCTTCGTGCTCTTCTAGAAGTTGCCGTCTTACTTCGCCCACTTCTTCTTCTGTAAATGGGATATTTGGGATATTTTCTGCCATAGCATCTAGGATCTCAAAGTTTTTGATGTAGTCTTCGAACCTATCCCGGTGAACCCTTCGAGATGATCCCGACATGGCTTCCAAGGATGGCTTCCACAACTCACTTAGATCTCCTTTCAATGCTCTCTCGACTCTGAAGCTTTCCATTAGTCTTTCTAGCCGCACCGCTTTTTGTGACTTGGTTTCTTTGATCGACACTTGTAGACTTTCTTTCTTTCCTTTCTTCGACTCTGGCGGATCTTCTAGCACGGTCTCTAACCGGCACTTCAAACGTGTGGCTACCCTGGGTGCTTTGGGAGGTTCTTCTTCTTTATCTTCCTTTAGCTTTAGCCAATCATTCTGTGAGGGATGTTCATACCAGTTTCCTTTGGCATGCAATGCTCCATAGACCACTTTTGTTATCAGCTCACCAGGTACAATATAGGTGGGATTTCTGTTCCCCATCTTCACCAAGTTGTCATGGATGTAAGCAACATAATTTATCACTTTTGGCTTTCTCTTTTGCATTGCCTAGGTGAAGGTGGTAGCAATGGCCCCAGGTGACATTCTGTACTTCTGTGGCCACTTTGTACACATATGGAAGTATTGGTTGTAGAGTTGGCTCATGATAGCCACTTTTGGGTTTGCAATATCTTCAAATGTGTAGTTGTTCTTCTTTTCCAAGTAGACCTTGACTTCATCTCTCCTCTTTGTCACACTATCTCCTTTGTTTGAGATGTCTAGTGCGACTGCCACCACCCTCTCGGTGATGACAATCATGGTATCTGGCTTGCCTTGCAGATCAGTGACTCGGGCCACTCCGTCTTCCTTGATTGTGGTTACAAATTCCCACACTCTTTTGATGTCAATCCTTGCTGGCAAAGCTTCAAAGTAGTTGTGTAGATCCAGCTTCTCCAGGTAATCCCCCATCTTGCTTCTGACAAATTCATTGAGCTCCCTTGGTATCATGGGTAGCTCCACTGCATTTCCTTCAGGATCTTTGAATACTCCTTGGTAGATTCTCAAATCATTAGACTCTAGCAAATCATCCTGAATCCATGTGCTTGTGGGCTTCAGAGTTCCTTCTGGAATCACAAATGGCTCCACTTCTTCTAAGCAGTCTTTTATAGTCGTCCTCTTCTTCTTTGTAGGTGATTTTGCGGTTGCCATGGATCTTGTTGCACTCAGTAGTCCAAAGTTAGCGTTTTTTCCATATTAGCTGATAAACTGAGTTCTAACTATCCAAATGACTTGAAAATTAAAAATAAAATTTAAAAGGAACTAGGGAAACTTTGCATGTGCTCACAGTAGCTTTCTGGCCAAAAAATTATCCTGTAGACATCCTACGCGTAGGATGTCTACCTTGTCAGTTTTTGGTGAAACTTGGCAGGCTTGTGGCCCTTGACCTGTGCAACATGGCTATGTAATTGGAATTGGGTTTGGGCATCAAAAAGTGCAATTTTGGGCAGATATAGGCTTTTGGCTCACAAATTGGGTAGGATGTCCTCAACACGTGGCAAATGATATTCAAGTGGGTTGAAAGTTGATATACAGGTTTCTTATACCATGTTAATGGCTCCCATGAAGTCAGATACTGCACAGTAGGTGAAAATGACACTAGAGACATCCTACGCGTAGGATGTCTATTTTATCAGAATGGCTTGAAATTGGTTCTGGGGGTAGCCCTTAGCATGTGGAACATGGCCCTGCTCTTGGAATTTGATTTGGATAAGTATTGGTGTTGTTAAGAGCATGTGTAGTGTTTTTAGGCTCAAAAAGTGCATCTTGGAGGTGTTGGGGGCCAAATGTGATGGGAATGGCTTGAAAATTGATACATGAGCTTAGGAAGGTGTTATAAAGAGATCTGGAACTCAAAATACCAGCTGGGGGTCAAATTGGTCATTTAGACATCCTACGCGTAGGATGTCTATTTCATCAATTTTCACATCTGACCCCACAGTTAGCTTGGCAATGTGCTCATGAGTGTATTGTGCAAGTTTCATGTGATTTGGACTAGTTTTGGTAGGTCTATGATCCATTATTGCCTCTATGCTCTGACTTTGCGTTTTTTGATGCACATGAGGTCAACTTTTGTCCAAATGTTATGAAACTTGGTGGCTAGCATGTACAGGCTATTCAGAAACTGTGTGTGATATGAGATGTTGAGTTTGGTCCCCAGATATGGCCTTGAGACATCCTACGCGTAGGATGTCTCCTGATGTAATTTATTTGATAAGTGCTACCGGTGCCTGCCCCGAGCCCCCTTGAGTCCCTTTTAAGCCCTATTTCAACAAAAAAGTCAAATAGATAGAAAGAAACTCCCTGTTTGGCTTTCAGAGCCTCTGAGCCATTTTCTGACTCTTAGAGTGCTTTTTAGCGATAAAATTTCTTGATGTTAGTCTCCATAGCTTCACGGTTCCTTGGGAATCCTTGCCATATGGTTTTTGTTGACTTTGGCTTCACTGTAGCTCCGTTTGGCAATTTGTCGCTCTGGAAGCGCCCGTGGTTGCGTTTACATGTCGTCGATGACTTGTGGTGGTCTACCACCATAGGACTTGGTTGTTGATGGCTTAGGAAAGCCGCTCGTGAAGTTTGGTGGCAAACGGACATGCGGTTTGGTCGTGAGAGCTATTTGACGCTTTGTATGTCTAATGCCGTTTCTGAAGCTTAGTGCCGCTTCGGGTCGCCTTATGGCCATGTGGGCTATATAGACTTGTCGACCATGTTGAGATGCTCCTACCCATGAGTTTTGGTAGCATTTGGGCGCCTTTCCGCCGATTTACCATTTGGTGGCCTCTTGCGGGGCTCTAGAAGTTAGGGTTTTTGATGGTTTTTTTCGATGGTTTTCTACCGCCTTTGGGCATTCAAAAGTGGTCTCCTATGCTAGGGTAAGCCGTCGATGAAGCCTCATTGCTTTTGGGTTAGCCGTTAGGTGGCCACTTCTACCTGTAGGTCTCTACTGCTCGCTTCCCGTGCGAACTCTACGCTAGTTTTCGCGACAAAACATCAAACATACGCGAAAAGCTCAAGGTGGTGATCCTACCTCTCATGTCTGGAGCCTGTCGGGTGGTTGTGCTCTTCGTAGAAGCCGCTGGAAGTCCGGTTCGCTCTAGGTGGCAAGAGCTCTCTCTCAAGAAGGCAATAGTAGAAATGAGCTTTAAATGAAGTGAAAACATCTTATAATGGGGGTCCCCGAACCACTTTCCTTGAAATTTGACATGTGCTCCCAACTTCTTGCAAGATGCGGTTAAGGCTCGAAAAATTCTTAATTTGGACTCCATTTGCCCAGTTTCCGAGAAATTTGACGTTTCGCTCAAAATCTGGCCAAAACACGCTTTCCGCTCCATTCACATAATTGCACCCCCATTGTACCATAAGTTGTCCTATAGTCACTGATTATCCCCATATTTTTTGTTTTTCATTACGATTGTTTCTCACCTGCTTTTTGTATTTTTGAAGTTTTTCTGCCGATAATTAGTAAAATTAAAAAGAAAATAGAAAATTAAACCCAAAAAATCCCCAAAAATCATAATAACTCAAAAACATCACCGCAAAACACTATATACACTCACATGCAATTTTTATGGCCGGATTTCTCCGTTTTACCAATATTTTGCCCGAAAAATGGTTATTTTTACCTATTTACACACACATAGGGGCTTGATTTGGGGTTTGACCCCATATACTTGTAGATTCATGTTGTATAAGGGCATATGTACTTAGTTTAGTCTAGAAGATTTCACAATCAAACGACATCCCTCTAAAATAGTCGAAAAACATGGCCTTTTTGGCTCTTTTTACCATTGGGTCCACATTTGAGAATGCCTCCCCCTCTCTTAGCCGGAGTCCTCCCGGACGATAAGGTATCGCCTCGGAGTATGTGTCGTGCATGGGTTTAAAAATTGTGCTAATGCTCGGCCGTGTAATGTGGCTCTATATGATGCATACGCGGTCAATGCATGGAAAAATCAAGCAAAATACAAAAAGCAGGTGAGAAACAAGCAAAATGCTTATTGCATTCGACGTCGAGGTTTCCTGTTTGTTGTTGATTTGGTTGGTGGATTTTCTTTGCAAGTATAAGTTGTAATTCTATCGCTCTCTGTTTGATCCTCTTTCTTGCAAAGGTTGCTTGGTTTGCCACTACTGTCGAAATGGCCGTTGTCGTCTCCTTGGAGAGAATTGTCGTGGCAGAATTGGCCATTGTCTTTGTCTCTTTTTCTTTCCATTTGTAGCTTTGTTTTGGAGGTTTTTGTAGGTTTGTTGCTACTTCTGTTGTTGTCATTGTTGTGCTGTTGATTGGCACCCACAATGATCGGTTTGCCGGTTTCATATGTAGTGCGTGTCTACATGCCGATGTTGCTTGTACTGAAGGGAGTTCCAGTTGCTTTGGTTTCAGGATCCAAATGTGAGTCGCATTTAAGTTGTTACTGATCATTCTCTTTGGAATCCATATCTTTCTTGTTCCCTTTGTTTTTGGTTGAACTGTGTGCTTCTGTTGACTTCTTCTGTTGTATTGTGGTAGGTCTGCCATATCATCTCTATCCTTCCGCACCCATACTTGTTTTTCGCGTGTTGCTAACCTTGATCTTTGCACTACGGTCTCTGTTGTTTTATGCTTGTAGTGAACATGGGTGGCAGTTCCCTTGTTGGTCGCCATGGGTATCGTGTTGTTCTTTAGTGGCACCCATCCTTTTGGTTCTTTATCCAGTGATTGCGTGGCTACCATCTGATTCATCCGGGGTTGCTTAGCAAAGGCTACCACCTGTTGTTCTTGTGCATGCTGAATTTTGACTACATCCGCATTCCAATCTATCTGCACATTATACTCTTTTTGCCAAGGTTGTCCCAACAACATGGGGTGTTGTGTGCTTTCATCCTCAACCACATAAAACTTGTGTGGGTAAATATATTGATGTACTTGTACATGCAATATAATCCAGCCCAATGTTTTTAGCAAATGTGGTGTACTACTTTCCAGCACTCTTGGAGTAGGATGTAGTTGACCTTTGGGTTTGAGCTGTTTGTATAATCTGTAAGAGATTAGATTTGCTTGAGCTCCAGAATCAAGCAATGCCGTCAATTCAACTTGATTGCTCCCCACTTTGACTACAATTATTGGCTCCACTGTACAGTGTCTTCATCAAAATTCGTTAGTCGAATAGCATTTATTCACAACGGTGATCCACATTGTTGTTGTTGTCATAGAAGCCTTCTTTTTACAATGCGTTCTTTTGCTTCTGCTTGGGCCTCTTTGCGTACCCTTTGTTTCTCCTTCATCCATTGCTTTTCTTGATGGATTTGTTGAAGCATATCCTGTGTTAGTGGTAAATGATACTTTTTTAATTGACACCCACTAATCCAATTTGGCATTTCTTCCCGTGCTAATGTAGCAAGCTTGACAGCTCCACTTTGTGATAAGTCACTAATCACAAAGGGTCCCATCTCTCGCTTTTTAAGTTTCTTAGCATGTTGTTACAAGGTGCAAACAAGTACATAATCACCTGTTTTGAACTCTTTCGTGCGCACATGCTTGTCAAAAAACTCTTTTTGTCTTCTCTTTTTAGCATAGATCGAAGCTACAGCTCTCAATCGAAGTTCATCTAGATTTTCAAGATCATCTATTCTTGAAGAGAGCTCATGCCCTATCCATTCTAAGCATTTCGCTACTCGTAGAGTTGAAATTAAAAACTCTATGGGTAATATCGCGTTTAGGCCAAACACCATGTTGTACGGTGTTGTTCCTATTGATGTTTTGTACGCTACCCTGTATGCCCATAGTGTTGAGTGTAATTGATGATCCCAATCTGTCCTTGACTCTGATACAATTTTAGTCAGAACAATGCAAAGTGTTTTATTTGTGGCCTTAGCTTGTCCATTTTCCTGTGGATGATATGGAGCAGATTTTCTATGTATGACCATGAATTCCTCTAGTAGATATGCAATCACGTCATTAAGAAAATGTGTTCCTCAATCACTGACAATTTCTATTGGTAATCCGTATCGTACAAAGACATTTTCATATAAAAATTGTCTACGCACTACCTGCAATAGTACGTGCGTCTGCTTTTTGTGCTGCCTTGGCTTTCGCCCATTTTGTGAGATAGTCCGTAGCCACAATGATATATTGGATATGGGTGCGATATGTAGGGGGTGAAATAGGCCCCACAAAATCAATACCCCATTTTGCAAATGCCCTTGCTCCCATCATTGGCCGTAGTGGCATCTCATCTCTCTTTATCCGCACCTTGGTGCACTGACATGCGTCACAACGCTTTACAAACTCCTCAGCATCCATATGCAATGTAGGCCACCATATTCCTGCGGTTAAAAAAATTTTTGCCGTCTTATTGCCTGAAAAATGGCCTCCACTTATTCCTCCACGTGCGTGTTCTAGAATCAACAGGTATTCACTTTCACTTGCACAGATTCTAAGTTGATTGTCCTTTCCTCGCTTATAGAGTTGATTCCCAATTAAATTAAAGTTGCGAGCCTCCAGCTCTATCGCCCTTTTCCGTGCTTTTGTTAATGTCCTTGTTGTTAAGAAATCAATGATATATTGACTCCATGCAGGTGCAATGTTTACCTGAAACAATGTCGCGTGATCCATTGGCCGTTTGGCACTACATATAGTACAATTGTTAACATAAGCATGTGTGTCAGCATACATAGTTCGCCAATAAACCCCTAATTGTTTCAGTCTTTGATGTGTTTTCATTGTTGAACGATGAAATGCACAATCCTGGACATGTGCTTCTTCAAGATAAGATTCGAATTCCTCCGGATTTATACATAATCGTAGAATTTGGTCCGAGCCTAGATGATACAGTCGTCCTGCAATCAACTGGAAGTTTTTTGTTTGTCGAATTGTTTGTTGTTTGGATCTGTCTTCCTTGTTATTAAATCTACCTCCAAAGGAAAGAATGCTAACAATTTCCTGAGACCATTTGGGTATCATTTCAATATTGAAAAGATAAGCATCAGGTATGTCATCGTCTACTCCTTCAGGAGCTTCCTCGTTTTGCAGCCTTGAAAGATGATCCGCCCGTAGATGAGTTTTATCCTTTTTGACTACTACCACTGTGAAGTCAAATTCTAGCAATATAATAAACCAACGTACAATTCTCCCAGTATTGCATGGTTTATTTACTAGATACAAAAGAGCTTGATGATCTGTGAAGAACACAAATTTGTTTGCGAGCAAATAATGCCAAAATTTCTTTACAACATAAATCATTCCTAACCCCTCTCTTTCAGTGGTTGTGTAGTTCTTTTCTGCACTATTTAACTGTCGGCTCGCATAACAAACTGGGAAATCCATTGTTCCGTCTCCAGGTTGAGCCAGAATACTCCCAATTGCATATGCAGATGCATCGATGTGAACATGGAATATCTTTTCCCAATCTGGTGCTTTAAGTACAGGTGCTGATACAAGGTTTTCTTTAAGCTTTTGGAATGAAATTTCACACTCCTTAGTCCAGTCGAAACTGACTAATAAGCGATACAGAGGTTGTGCAATGACTACATACACATATATATGAATCTTCGATAATATCCGCAGTGTCCCATGAAGGATTGTACTTGTTTCGCATTAGTAGGCCTGGGCAGATCTACTATGACTTTGATTTTTTCTAGGTCAGTGGTTATGACATTTTTTGAGACAATATGTCCTAAGATGCGGCCTTGCCTAACCATAAAAATGCACTTTTCAGGGTTAAGACAGATTCGATATGTTCTGCATTTCTCAAATACCTTTTGTAAATGGTCAATATGTTCCTCTCGTAGAAGAGAGTGTACACAAAGATCATCCATATATATTTCTAAGGATATTCTTAGGTATTCTTTGAATGCATGAGTCATTAACCTTTGAAAGGTAGCTCGGGCATTGGTCAATCCAAAAGGCATAACTCTATACGCATATATTCCCCATTCTGTTGCAAACGCAGTTTTGTGTTGGTCCTCTACTGCAATTGCCAGTTGGTTATACCCTGAAAACCCATCTAGAAAAAAATAAGCCCGTTTCCCAGCCACCCTCTCAAGTACATGTTCTGTGATTGGCAAGGGATAATTATCCCTTATGGTGGCTGCATTTACTTTTTTTAGGTTCACACACACACGCAGCTTTCCATTCTTTTTGGGGACAACCACAATGGGTGACACCCAATCTGTATGCTCGATTTCATATATGAATTCAGCATCCCCATCAGCTTGTCAATCTCCTCTTTGATTCGTTTAGCAAATGTGTCATTATATGTGTAAGGACGTTGTTTGCTAGGTTTGGCATCTGATTTCAATGGTATTGAATGTTGGCATATCGATGGATCAACTCCTTTGAGGTCTTTGTAGGACCATGCAAACACATCTTTATACTTCTTGAGAAGTTGTATTAGCAGTTCTTCTTCTTCAAGCTCTAAATCAGTTGCGATATATACCGGCTGAGGCTTTTTGTCTGGCTCAGCGAGGTCTATCCGTTTTGCATTTTTCGGCCCATCGTAAGATTCCTGGTTTATTCTTTCCCTGAGTGAAGGTGTCATTATGATTTTTCTGTCCTGGATGGTGAATTTTCGATAATGAGATGGTACATTCATGTTTCCTTTTTCTGACTCCTCCTTACCATCACTTTCTCCCTCAGTAGTCCATACCTCTCGTAACAACTGTTTTAGTTCTTGGTATTTCTTTTTACGCTCCAATTTGGTCCACTCTGGGTCTTTTGTTTTTTCTTGTTTTGATTTTTGAGATTTTTTGATTTTGTTTCTGTTTTAGTCTTCCGTACTGTTTTATTTCCTCTTGCGTTCCTTCCCTTTGAACTTTTGAGAATCTGCCTGATATTTGGTCTTTTACACAATCCTCTGCTTTGACAAGCATTAGATAGTGAGTTTTATCTTTTATCCTGGGCATCAAGTTCTCTCGCATTTTGTTTCCAGCTCGTTTTTTTCTATATCGTTCCTGGTGTCTAGAGTGCTGATTGGCAAAATCATAAAACTTGATATTCGTCGCTGTTGTCTCCCCACGCTCGCTTGAGCTGTCTGAACACTGGTTATCTGCATCGTTATTTGTCTCTAGATGCTCAGAGGAGTTATAAAACTCTTCTTGTTCTGTTGGTTCTACATTCTCATCTCCTGCTGGTATAAGGCTTACCATGTAATAGGGTAGCACATCATAGCCGTCCTTGTCACAAAATTTTGTCGTTTGGCTATCTGTAATGGTACAGACATCCAATGTTGCTAGTATGTGTTCCCATTCCAGAGGTTCTAAGGCATCTTCAAGAAAAGGTTCCAAAATATAATCTTTGTCCTCAACAGCTCTTTCTAAGACGCATTCCTCTCTTTTTAAGCTCCCATAATGTGAAGCTCCGCACATCCATAGCTCTTTTTTTTTCCCTAACCATGCTGGGAGTTCGGACCCTGCCAATGTAGCTGAATCAAACTCTTCCACTGGTCTCTAGTTAACATCTTTGTAACTATGGTCTTTTAGGTGTATTTTGGTTGTAGTCGCACCATGCCTGAGGTATATGTGGTCGTAACCCCAATCTTGGACCATCTTTAATTGTCTCATGAATGGTCTTCCCAAGATGATCTCGTAATTGCTCTTTTTGTCGAAATCGACTATTGCAAATGTATGCTCATACTCGATTCCGCACAAGGTGACAATTACTTTTTCTAAAAGCCCTAGAGGCTTTTCCATGAACCCATCTGCCAATTGCAATTTCATTCTGGTAGCTCTCAAAGCTGGTTTTCCCCATTTTGTCCAGATTTCCTTGGTGGCGATAGCAACTCTTGCTCCACTATCAAGAATAGCTTTGGAAACTACTCCTTGGAATTCTATTGGTAGTGTGGTATTTCCATCTTCTCCCTCGCAATATTCTCCAACCTTGTTTAAAGGTACTGGCCTAGTGTTTACTTGAGTCTTGTCCAATTCTCTGATCCCTTCTTGAAGCTTTGAGGTGGGGTCTTTCACTCTGAATTTTTCTAAGCATTTGCCTACTGTGGTCCACATGTTTGGTCGTAACCTCAGGAGTTCGGCTAATGTGATTGTGCATGCCACAGGGGTGGACAATAACTCAATCAACCCTTGTGAGTCCATCACTTTGTTAGAAGAAAGTCTTTGAGATGGGATTGCTCTCACCTCAGACTTGGCTTCATACTCCCCTAGGTAAGAGGGTAGAGCTTTTAGCGAGTCTGGTTGGCTATGCCCCGAACTAATTGATCCCTGGTCTCCCCCTTGTGAATGCATATCAAAGTTCATTTGTGATCTTGCCTCAAATTCTTCAATAGGAGGTAAGATCTCATTTTTCTCTTTTCTCGTGCTATTCATTTGGTAACTCACCTGATTAGCTTCGTTGGCATCACGGATTTGCTTCCACAGGTCATCTAAACCGTTACAATCCTTACCCATTTCTACCAATGTTTTAGGCTGGAACCCATCAATTGTCCCATCTGTTGTATTTGGCACTATGATAGGTTCTCTCCTAGACTCAGAGGCATTCGTGGAGCTGGTACTTCATGCCAACTTGCAGGTTTACCAAGCGGGTTTTCTATCAAGGATTGGGCTGTTACAATCATATTTTGACACATTTCCAACCTCTGTTTTTCTATTTTGGCATATGGATAAGTCATCCATCTTTGCTCTTGGATTTGGTTGTTTTTGAGTCTGGCTTTGTAAGCTTTTAAGAGTGCGTCTAACTGCTCATTACCTTTTCTGCCAACACTGATCCTCCTGATCCTGCACTTTTGGGTTTTGCTATTTCCTTGGGTGCTATTGTTGCCGGCCGCAGTGTGTGAGCTTAGACTAGCTAGATCCTCTAACCGCTCTAATCTATCCTTCGTGTGCTTTAACTCCTCAGATAGAGCCGTTTGCTCTCGTTCTCTCCTGGCTTTCATACGCGCCTTTCTAGCTTTCCAAGTGCTTCTCTGATTTTTCATTTCTGAACTTGGGACATCGGTTTTTGGCTCTTCAATTATGGGTTCATTTGTCATTCTTTGAGCTTGGGCTCGTGTCACTACCTGAATAGGTATTACTGCCTCGTTTTCTGACCCTCCATTGGAAGGCACTGCTTCCATCATGTTCAAGGTAGTTTTTGCTCCTTTGCTCGGGTTCTTAGGGCAATCAGGAATCAAATGAGTAATTCCACACTCAGTGCAATATGCGTTGACTCTAATGATTTCATCATGAGGACAGTCTCTTAGCCAATGGTCTCCACCACACTCGTAGTAGGGTCCCTTAGGCTGTTGAGGTGCTCCTTGAGCTCCTCTTTGTTGGTATGCATGTCTCTACCCGCCCATGCCTCCGTTGGCTATGAACAACAATGTTCGTTCATCCAAACTATATCTTCCTTCTCCTACTGCCTGTGCAGCTGTTGGTGGTCCTGCACTTCCCATCATGCTCCAAGGTTGTGGCGTTGAGGGTTCTTCCGGTGGATAATAGACAGGATTTGCATCATATCCATTGGGATCTTCGTAATATGCATGCATAGGCACCAAAGCCTTCTCTTTTGGTTCGGTTACAGTTGGTGTGTATCTTATGCCGACTGGTCGTAATCTTGGTAGGGGTGGTTGCTGGCCCAACACTGGTTGTGGTCTTTCTACACCTACAGGTCCTGGTAGGTTGCCTGCTTGATACCTAAGCATCGGTGGAAGTTGAGGAGATGCTACCTGAGCTTGGGGAACATAAGGTCTCTCTCTCACATATCCCTTGTTATAATAACATTCCTCCGTCACATGGTTTGTCCATTTTTGTTCAATAGCACACCACTTTGGCTGTTTAGCCTGAGGTTTGGCATACAGGTTAATCTTTTTTAGCACTTCCTCTACAAGCTGCTCCTGGCTTACAGCTGCTTCTCCTTTTGATGTTGTCTTAGCGGACTTGCTTCCACTTTGTTGTGAGGATGAATCGTCATCAAGATCCTTGAATTCACCCTCTTTGTAGACCGCAAAATTTTCAACAAGGTAAAGAGCCTCCTTAGTTAACTCATTTAACGTCGTGCTCCTCTTCATATGTAAGTCCTTCTGGAGATCTGCATTCCTTAGTCCTTGAATAAATATGAGCATAAGTCTGGACTAAGTTGGCAGTTCTTCCACAGGACATAACTTAACATATCTTTTTAGTTGTAGAGCTGCCTTTCGCACAGATTCCCCTTCTTTTTGTTTGAATTTATGGATTTGTGAGAGTGTATTATGAGCTATCCCCCTTTTTTAGAATTCCTCAATAAACTCGTCAAACACCTCCTCCATAGACTCAAAGTCTCTACACTTCACAGAGTCAAACCAAGTAGCAGCATCCTCCTCTAGGGTCAGTCCAAACCATGCAAATTGGGTAGGGAATTCTAACACCTCTTCAGCTCTAATTACACGCACAAAGGCTGCTATATGATCTCTAGGATCTCTGTTTCCCGTGTATTTCTTGTTTACCCATTTTTGCACCTGAGAATGTCTAATTCTATGATGGTCTACAAATCTCATCATTGGTTCTCCTCGTCCTACTCAATATACCTCCTCTGGCCTTCGGTAGTGGGTGGGTTCCTCTCCCACTGGTGCTCCCAAGCCATAATTTCTGATGGTTTTTGCAAGAGATGGTTCATCTCTTTGAACTCGTTCTATAGGTTGTCTTCCAGGCTCTGTTGACCCTTGAGTTTTTGGCTTACTCTCGGCTTGATACCATGAATAGAGTGGTGGTTCTTGTAAATCCCTTAGCCCTTGTGTGGCTGGATAACCATCTCACTTTCGGTCTTGTTCTAATGTTGCACTCTGTTGAAGCCATGCCTGCAATGATGACTGAGTTGCTGGTTGGTTTTGGTAGTTGAACGTCTGTTGTCGGGTAGAATGTGAGGGCGCGTCGTACTTCTAAAAATGGATTTTTTGATTTGCTAGGGGTGTAGGTGACCCTTGGCACTTCTTCAGGGGCATATGTTGATGTTTCTGGAACTATTGCCTTTTCTACCTCCTCTGGGAGAATACGTTTGTATTCTCGCCCGTACCTATCAACAAAAACAATATCCTTCCCCATAGCAATTTCATAAGAGAATAAGTAAAGAACCTTGTCTTTGCTTAATTTGTTTGGGTAGGGTTCTTCGCATCGAAAGTAAGAGACTACTCCCTCGCTCTCATGCTTGTAAATTCCCACATTCTCATCATAGGTAGAGACCCTGGTTGTTTTCTTATCATACATAAAAAGAGCTCCGGGTCGATCAATGTTTGGAGGCGGTTCTTGAGTCTCTGAAACCTTTTTTTCTTTTGCCACGTTATCTCCATATCTGTTGTAATCCTCAGGGTTACTAACTATAAGATAGTGGTTCTCCTTTTTGTCTCGGAATCTATCTCCATCATCATAGACTTGAATTATCTCTAGTCTCTGAGCAGGTCTTTCTTCTATACAAATACACTTGCGTCCTCGATAGTCAGAATAAACCAGGGCTCCCCTAGAGTTTGTTTCTTCTAAGAAGATTATAGTGAACTTGGAATCCTTCAAAGGATTTTGGGAGGTGCTTCCTCCTGGCCTTGGTCCTTCATCGGAGAAACCTCCTGGCTGTTGACTACCCATCATGAAGAAGGACTTGTCTGATGAAGTGTCAGTATCACTACCCTCCTCAATAATCGGTGCTAGTGGATCTAGCCTTGCCTGAGTTACACTCTTCTCAGTGGACACTAAGCTACCCTAATCACCTGCCACCTTTTGATCTCTAAGAATGTGTCTTCCTGATCTTAAATTCATCAAACTTAGCAATGCAATTTATCACAAATCCAACCACTCACCTGGTAAAGGATCAGTCTCCGCACAACTTCTTGCTTTGCCACTGAACATACCTGTACACAAGAGTTTAATTTCGGCAATCGAATCAAAGCATTTAACCGCTAGAGGTGGTCTTAGTAATGATTGGTATAACTGGAGGGTTAACCTCAACCACTACTGTGTTTTATACACTTCTGATGTTCTGGATTAGGTCTACTAATCTGGAACTGTACTTCCCTCGGATGTTGGTCAATTTACATGGAAAGTCTTAATTCCGTCTTTGCTCCGTCAAAAGGTCAAACAAGGTCCAAATTCACTTCTGAAAGAAGTTTTGAAACTCTTAAGTCAACTGGAACATCACCCTATTTCCTCTGTCAGCTTTTCTCTTTACTAAGCCCCTGTAGACATCCTACGCATAGGATGTCTCCCTGCTCTGTTTTGCCTGGAGTTTGCACTATGGATTCCCCTTGATGTGTTGAGTCCATAGCTGTTTTTTACTTTTTGATTTGGACACCTACAAGTTGGTCAATTGGTCAGAAATCTGTTCTTGCAGCCTGATGTTGGTCTGACCAGTCAAATCAACTCCAATTTGGACCAAAATTGACTAAGAGGCTTGCCTCAGGCTATACAACACCCTGCTATGCCTACAGGCAGTTTCTGGCTTCAATTTCATGCATTAGACATTCTATGCGTAGCATTTCTAACTGCTCCAAATGGCTTCAAATGCAAAGCACAGACTCCTCTTAAGGTGCTGATTACTTTGGTATGCTCAAAGCTGAGTTTGGAGTGCTAAATCACACAGAACACATCCTACGTGTAGGATGTCTATATGGTCTGTTTGACCCCAAACTTGAGCCACAGCTTCTCCTTGATGTCAGCAACCCAGTGCTATGCTCAGATTTTAGTTTGGATTTTAAAAGACCCTAATTTTAGATATTCTAGCCCTTTTCAATCAAAAATGCTAAAGTCTGTTTAAAACCCAATTTTCTCACCCAATTGAGATGAAAACTTCCTCATGCACTCAATAAATCATGCAGATCATGCTCATGTAGCCATCCTATGGTTTTGGCCTTAACATAATACCTTGGCACAATTTGGGTAGGATGTATGGCAATTTCCTTTCTATTTGGCCTTATCCTGTCAAGATATGATCAAATTTCCACTTTTCAGGTGAGAATAGGGTAAAACCTACCCTCTGAACACACTGGTCAACTCAAAATTTCAAAATTCCCACCAGATCACCCTGTAGACATCCTACGCGTAGGATGTCTCCTAGCTTAAAACTTTAATTTTTTCCTGAGAGAGATGCTCCTTATGCTCTCCAGCTCTATCAGAAACACTCACAGAAACTTTTGAACTTCACTTCAGCTTCTAAACACTCTTTTCTGTCTTTTACAACCTTGTGATGAGTCTAACAGCAAATATAACATGCATGAAGTGCTCCATATCATAAATCATGCTGTCCTACATACCCTACTCCTACTCATCATGTGAGATGGTGATATTGGTGTCTTGGTTGCTTTCTGGCCTCTCCGAACTCTCAAACTCTCCTTTCACCGCCTCTACCACTCCAAATCCTACTCTCTACACCACAACTTAACTAATACCTAAAACTATCTAAGTCTACCTAAGTCGAAGGATCTAGGCCAGACACTCGCTCCCTAGACTCCTCCTAAGACTTAGAGAGTCCTCCACCCTCGGATCCTATCTAAATGTAAAACGAGACTCTGGCAAGCCAGAGAATCCCTATCCTCAAGGACTAGTCTCGGTCACCTACCTAGGGTTTTCGTCCCCGGCAGCGGCGCTAATGTCGGCGGATACGCCACGACAGACGTCAGCACAGCGAGAACTCACCTAACAAGATTTATAAGCTACGGATGAAGCTCGACCCGCAGGTGCGTGGAAGCAAGCATAGGGTGTCAACCTGCACTCGACCGACTCTCGACTACTTCCTACAGAGATATCTACCCAATGTCTAAACTACAGCGTTTAGGAGTGCATAAGAGGAGATTTCCTATAACGCTTCCAAGAGCCAAATACCCATCAAACGTTCTCGAAACACCACAGAACTTGAAGGAAACCCTATTAACACCAATAGGTTGCTCTCCCTAAGGTCCATGAACCAAAATCCCAACCCCAAACACCTGGTGCAAAATCACGTAGGATGTCTGGTCGAAATTTGCAGGTCGTCGTTTCCAAAAACTAAAGTGCCTAATGTGTAGCTCTACTCAATGCGAACCCGTGGATATGCTGAATGAGAAAACAGACAACGTATGCTCATCGAATCACCAGATGTAGCTCGTGGGTCGAGTTCGCAAAACCAGACCGTACACCCGCAATGTAGGTATTGGCGCATAGCTCTCGTCAGGGGCAACACGTTGCCCTTCTCCGCACTCGATTCCGACCACCGGTGTGCGCGTAGCGTCAAGATGAAACTCTAACTCTCTCTCGTACACAGTACGCTCACTCACACAGACGGAACTTTTTTAAAAATGACAAATGTTTTTTTTCATTAAGGTCAAAAGCGGTATAAATACCTTACAATCTCAAACCCTAATGTTCCAATTTAACCATCTACTCAATCTAAATGTAAAAAATGGGATACAACCTGGAAGCTTCTGCAAGCCCCACTATTTACAAAGTTGAAACGACAGTTTTCCTCAATTAAAGAATAATTACAAAAAATAATATTCCGCCGAGCAATCATTCTCCGTAGGGTGTGTCCAGCTGCTAACAATTACTCTTCTTGCTAGCATACATAATAGCATAGTAATGAAGATGGAGAAGATGGCAAGCTTAAGCATTGAAGCATGGCTCTTTGTTGGATTTGCATTTCATAACCAAGAGTGTTGGTGTAGGCTCTCACTTCTCACAAGATTGGAGAAAGAGGTGGAGTTCTTCAACTATCGCCAAGTGAGAATGGATCCCCCAAATGAGTGTGTGTCTCGTGTATATCCCCCTAGCACCCCTCTTTCTTGCTTGGGGCGAGTTGTAACTTTTCCATATGCTGCAAGCTCATTGGACCCCTCTCCCTCTAGCCAATCACAAGCAGCATGCAATCAAGTACATGGGTAGTCTTTTGACAAGTGTCCTCCTTACCCCATAGAGAGAGAGAGAGAGAGAGAGAGAGCTTGAAAATATCTAGATATTTTTTTGATTGAACTAGAAGCTCGTTGGACCCCTCTTTAGCCCAACCAATAGCATTCAAGCACACCATGTGGTTAAGCTTAGGGAGAGTCTGACATGTCCCATGTGCCCTTTGAGAAGTGCCCTTTGGGTGAGTGGAAGGTTAGGTCAAAGACTCCCCTAAATTTGGGACTTTCATGCATATGAAGCTTCTCAAGCACCTTCCTCATTAAGTTTGTAGGGTCTCTTTTTGTCTCAAGCACCTTACCCCCCATGCATGGGAAGCTTCTCAAGCATCTTCCTCATTAAGTATGACAAGTACCTCAAGTACCTTAGTCATCAAGCATGACAAGCACCTTAGGTGGAGTTCCTACCTCAAGCTCAGCCCTAGCTTGTTGTCTAAGGTCAAAGGCAAGTTTAGGTTGGGTTCCCACCTCAACCTCAGCCCTAGCTTGCCTAAGGTCAAAGACAAGTTTAGGTCGGGTTCCCACCTCAAGCTCAGCCCTAGCTTGCCTAAGGTCAAAGGCAAGTTTATGTCGGGTTCCTACCTCAAGCTCAGTCCCTAGCTTGCCTAAGGTCAAAGGACTTTTAACACTGACCATTGGAGGTCTTTAATGAAGCTAACCCTAAGGTCTTTTAAGGTCCATTAGTTAACCTTGCTCTTTGACAGACCATCTCTTATTTGGGCCCCTTTACCATTGGCCCCGTGTTGAGATAGATCCGTAAGCACATGTCTATATTCTAACCCTTGTTACCATTTATTATCCCACATTAAATGATCAGTTTAATATGAGAAAATCAGTTGGGTTGGTTAGATATTAGATTTAATGACATTACCTCTCTCTTGAAATCATAGTCGCCCTCGACTATGAGGTAAAAGAGATAAAGCCATAGTCATTAGTCAATTTGTCTTAGCGGGTAGAGGATCCTTTTTTACCCTACGACATCATTCCAAGATGGATGACTAATCCATTTGGTGCTTGGGAGACATAGCTGCCACAAGCATATCTGCTCTTTAGTCCATTTCATCCTCCCAAGTAGAGTGACAAATTCTACATGGTCATCCCAAACATGATTCTTAGTATGCATACTACTTAAATTTGTGCACAATAAAGAGAGAATTAGTCTTATAAGACAAAAACATTGATCATTTAAAAGAAACATGTACATTTGCTTACTCTAATGTAGCATTGTAAGCATTGACAAGGTTCATACTATCCTTAAGTTGGATTCCTTGCATCCATCTAGCATCTTCAAAAGGATAATTTTTAAACTTAATAAGATACCGTCGGATAATCTTACCATGTCATAGTACCTTGTTTTCATGCCGAAGGATATCTTCGGGTTGTAGTACCTCTTCTTGATCTTCAATTTCGGGAGGGTCTTCAATAATTGGTTCATTTGGAGGCTCTTCTTTGTAGGGCTTGAGTAGCCTTACATGAAAAACATTGTGTATGAGCCAATGGTTAGGCAACTTGAGTTGATAAGCCACCTCATTGATTGGCTTTAAAATTTGAAAAGGACCATAGTATCTTTTTGCTAGTTTAGCATAATACTTTTGATGGCCCGTAGGATTTTTGCCCGTCGTTTGCCTCAATCGAGCCTTAGGAAACTTAAGTAAGACCCAATCATTTTCTTTGAATGTTAAGGCCCTTCTGTGCTTGTCAAAAACAACTTTTTACCTTAGTTGGGAGATGGATATAGCCCCTTTTACATTTTGGAAAGATGCTTGCAGGTCACGGCTATACTCATCGGTAGCAAAGATCTTCCTATGCACTTTAAGTAGCAAGGGACTTTTAGGTCTTCCCTCTATGATTTCAAAAGGCGCTTTTCCCGTAGAAGTATGGATAGTATTATTATACGCATACTCTACAAGGGGTAAGTACTTTTCCCATTGTGAGCGTTGATCTACTTCTGTAACATAGGTCTTTAGTAGATCAAGAATCGTAAGATTAGCTATCTCACTTTGGCCATCCGTTTGTGGGTGATAGGCCAAAGAGAAATTCAATCTTGTACCTAGATTTTTGAAGAGACCTTTCCAAAAATTACTGGTCATTCTAGGATCTCTATCTGACACGATGGATATTGGCAATCCATGGTGTTTGAGAATCTTGGATATGAAGAGAGTTGCCATTTGGTGTACCTTAATAGTCTTCTTGACATGGATAAAGTGTGCTTGATTGCTAAACCTATCGACTATTGTCCATATTCCTGTATTCCCATGGATAGACTGAGATAAAATCCATGGATATACTCTCCCATGGTGAATTAGAAATTGGCAATGACGGTAGTAATCCAGGTTGCTTCCCTCTATCATACTTGGTCTTTTGGCATACCACACATTTTGAAACATACTCTTGTATGTCCACTTTCATGGTAGGCCAATAAAAGTATGTCTCTACTCCTCGAAGAGTAGGTTGAATGCCTCTATGCCCCACATAGGGAGGATCATGGGATTCATACATGACTTTCTCACGAAGGGAGTGGGTAACACATAGCCTATTTCCATGGAGAAGATAACCATACTGCAAGGTGAATGGTTCCTCTTTCTTCCCCAAAGCAAGGGCTAACATTATGTCTTTAAAGTCAAGTTCAGTAGCATACTCATCTATCATAGAAGATACATCATTGTGAGTTGCTATTGACACAGCATTAACTTTTGGTTGTCGTGAAAGTGCATCAGCCACTTGATTGTGCTTACCAGCAATGTGAGCAATGTGCTTACCAGCAATGTGAGCAATGTGGAAATTAAATTGCGAAAGAAAATTTTCCCACCTCATTTGTTTGTCGGAAAGCTTTGTTTTCATCATGAAGTACTTGAGACTTTGATGGTCTGTTCGTAAAATGAATGGAGTCCCCAATAGATAGTGCTTCCATGTGTCTAGGGCATGTAGAACAGCTAACAGCTCTTTCTCATAAATGCCTAAGACCCGTTCATCCTGTTGAGCCTTCAACTCTCATATGCTATGGAATGCCCTTCTTGAAGCAACATTGCTCCAAGGGAATCACCACAAGCATCACATTGAACCTCAAATGGCTTTGAGAGATCCGAAAGCATAAGGACTGGTTGGGAGGTAAGCTTTTCTTTGAGCTTGTCAAAAGCACTTTGCTCCTTAGCAGTCCATGAATACTTAACGTTTTTCTTTGTTAAGTCATGTAATGGTCCTGCTATTTGAGAGAATTTTGTTATGAAGCGTCTATAGTATGCACACATACCAATAAAGCTTCTTAGCTCATGTAGATTTCTTGGATTAGGCCATGCTTTTATTACCTCCAACTTTGATGGATCCATAGGGATACCATCTCGAGGATAATATGACCTAAGTATTGAATCTCTTGAAGGAAAAATTCGTTTTTCTTTTGATTGAGAAAAAGCTTATTCTCCCTTAATGCTTGAAAAATCACCTGGAGATGTTGCTTGTGTTCCTCCAAGGAATTGGAGTAGATGATGATATTATCAAAGAACACTCCAGTGAATTTGCGGTAGGGTCTAAAAAATTTCTCCATCAATCGATTGAATGTAGCTGGTGCATTGGTCAAGCCAAAAGGCATGACTAGATATTCATAAAGGCCAAGCGTTGTACGAAACGGGGTCTTTAGGATGTCTTCATTCACTATCCCTATTTGATGGTAGCCACTTTTAAGGTCAATCCTACTGAAGTAGGTAGATCCTTGTAGCTTATCAAATAGATCTTCTACCCGAGGTATGGGAAATCTGTTTTTGATAGTGATATGATTTAGTGCGCAATAGTCCACACACATGCGGTATGTACCATCTTTCTTTTGCACTAAAAGGACTGGAGAACAAAAGGGAGAGGAGCTAGGCCTCACCATCCCTTTGTCTACCAATTCTTGTACTTGTCTCATGATCTCCTCTCGTTGAGCTTGTGAAACTTGATAGGGAGGTTTGTTAGGTGGTGAGCTTCCTGATAGGAGCTCAATTCGATGGTCATCATCCTCTCGTTTTAGAGGTAATTCCATAGGGATATCATCGATGAACACATCTTGGATCCTTTTAGAAAGTTAGACAAGTCTAACTCTTCTTGATTTCTACCATTCACCTTTGATGAAACATCAAAACCTTTTAGGGACTCTTTAACAAAAATTATGTACGCAGAAACTGAGCTTTTCATTGATTTATCAAGGGCGAGAGGATTTACAAGTGGTATAGTATGACCAAACTCATTAGCATCTATATACATATTCTTTCCCCTATAGGTGAAGTAGATTCTCCTTTCAAGGAACTTCATGTTGATAGCCATGCGGTTGAACCATGGTACCCTTAGGATAGCATCCTTATGTTGGAGAGAAGAGATAAAGAAGTCTTCTTTGTCGACATAGCTTTGGACATGAAGCCTCAACTTCCCAATCAAGGGAGTAATGGAGGCTTGCTATCCCTTGAAAGCGGCATTGGCAGTTACAGCATCTCCCATCTCAAAAGCTTGAATGCCCAACTTGGTGGCCAACTCCATTGATATGAAGTTGTGAGTAGAACCAGGGTCAAACAAGATGAAGGCATCATGCTCCCTTACCTTTCCCCAAGCATAGGAGAGAGGTGATCCTTTGCAATGAGCATCCTCTTTTGGAGCTTCGGTAGTGGGATCTCTAGGAGTCTCATTGCAAGCATTTCTTTTGGGGCAAGAACGATAACCATGTCCTTGCTCCCCACACTTAAAACATTTGTGATCCTTGTGCAAAGTTTCAAGCTCTTCAGGAGAGAGTTTACTTTTACCTTTATAAACTCCTTTCTCCTTGGACCGATTGTTGTTGCTGTTGTTGGAATGGCCTTGGGAAAAAATTTGGACATTAATTTTTCCCTTTGCATCACTTTTATCTTTATTTTCCATGGGCTTACATTCCGTTTAACCCCTTGTTGGAAATTGATGCGTGAAGCAACCATGGCATGGTGGATTACTTTGATGATAGAACCAAGTTGTTGAGAGTTGACATACTCGGCCATCTCTTCAGGTAATCCCGCACAGAATTGTTGCTTTTGCTCAGCAAAGTTTATCTTCTGAAAGACAATAGCCTTGAGATGTAAATCCCAAAACTTTTCCACATCTTTGTGGATAGACTCATGAGAGAGAATCCTTAAACTCCACCATTCGGTGAGCACTTTGTCCTTTGCATCACTTGCAAGGAATTGCTTCATGATGGAAACTCGTAGAGTTTTCCATGTCTTTCGGGCTTTGCCTTTGCCACGAAGTGTAGCCCACCATTGACGAGCTGATTTTTGGAAGTGCATAGCTACATGGCATAGCTTGGAGGACTCCGTGAAGCCCTCGTCTCCAAAGGCCGCATCAAATTGCTGGATAAAGGCCAATACTTTGTCGATAGCACCAAAGGTGCCATCATAGGTGAGAAAGAGATACTCTTTCCTCCCTCCTTGAACGTCTTGAGCTTTTGTGACCTTCGCCATGCAGGATAAGATTTGCGATGTCCTCCCCTCTAATATTCTCTAGGAGAATAACCATAGCTTTCATCGGTAGAGGAGGAAGGTGAAGAAGAAGGAGAAGAGGGTGACATCTTTCTTGCCCTTTTCTTCCTTGGTTTCCTCTCTTCCCTTTGGAGTGATGAGGAGAAGGACTCTCGGTTAACCATTTCCTCTTGGGAGGAGTTGGCGGTCATTTAGTCCGCCTTCTTTGTGGAGCCGCATCTTCGGAGGAATTTAGAGATTCATTGCTTTCTTGATCTTTGTATTCCTCCTCTCGTATGGGAGAGAGTTTTCTTTTGGGGGTCTCATCAAGAGGCCTCGTAAGCTCTCTCTCTTCTTGGAGAGGAAAGGAAATCCCATAAGCACGAAGTTGTTAAGTAGCTTCGTCTTGCAAAGCGGGGTTGCCCATAGCTTGTTGCAACCTAGTGACAAGATAATTAATAAACATGGGGCTATCATCATTGGCATCTTCATGTGCAAAATCAAAGTTATCAATGTTCATTCTACTCTCTTGGTTATTATCAGCCATGCTAATTAAACTTATGTGTTTACTTAGTGTATGCTTTGGCATTTCAAAACCTTAGATGCTACTCCTCTTAGCCTTTGAAAATAGGCACTTAAGTATCTACACCCAAGGCTCGAATTGGTTAATTAAAGAGAGTAGTGGAGTGAGTCTAACATAGCGAAGTTGCCGAGGGATAGCTCCTTTCAGACTTCTAATGGCTCAATAATGGTAAAGCCGTAGGCAAGTCTAAAAAGACTCCATTACTAAGACCAAAGCTCACGAGGTGTTGCACCATATCCCACATAGTGGGCTCAACAAAATCGATAATAGATCCCAGTCCCACTTACCCTAATATAATTAACAAAAACAACCATTAATAGGCTACTTAAGGACCTCTCTTCTTAAGCAAGAATAGAGAAACCAAATGCTCTGATACCAATGTAATGGAATTGGCCTATGAACTTTGAGAGTAGCAAAATTAGGAAATTAGGTGAAGCACTTTTGTGAGATTACGTTATGAACATAGCGGGTGAACTTAATTGACGGTAGTAACATAAACATGGTACTTAGTTAACTTGGCATGAACAATACTTTTGCAAGAAAGAGAGAGTTTAGAGAACATGACAATAGTTGAGGACCGAATTCATATGGAGCCGGTTCCCCATCCAATAGGCATTTGTATTATAGTTTCTCCCTTCAAGAGAGACTTGGTACAATACAATCTTTGTGTTCCTTGTGACGTAGGTGATGCAATGAAGATGGAAAGCTTCATGCATCACAAGCATAACATAAACTTTGTAGAACGCATTAACTATCCCAAGGCCTCAAACACCTTCGAAGGTGAAGAGAGCTAGCGGGGAATGAGGATATGGAAGAGGAAGAAGAAACATTCCATAGGAGAAAGAAATAGTTCCTCACTTATCATTACTCTTCTTGCTAGCATACATAATGTCATAGTAATGAAGATGGAGAAGATGGAAACCTTAAGCATTGAAGCATGGCTCTTGGTTGAATTTGCATTCCATAGCCAAGAGTGTTGGTGTAGGCTCTCACTTCTCACAAGCTTGGAGAAGGAGGTGGAGTTCCTCAACTTTCACCAAGTGAGAATGGATCCCCCAAATGAGTGTGCGTCTGGTGTATATCCCCCTAGCACCCCCCTTTCTTGCTTGGGGTGAGTTGTAACTTTTCCATATACTGCAAGCTCATTGGATGTAATGTATATTGCCTGCAGAGGAGCAATAAGCATTACAGGAATGAATACCCTCACACTGCCTTACATTATATGAACATCAAAACACATGAAGGTAGAATAGAAGACAAGTTACAGAAACAGAACACCGTCTTCTTCATTGATATGCAACCGAACACAGAGTACAAGAGGGAAAATATATTGATAACATGAATATTAGAGATTTTCCCAAAGACTAGTATGCCCCACATATACAACCGTTGATCTAGCGCAGATCGAGAATGGTGCAAAACCCCGTCCTGTCCCATGATATCCTATGAAGAACTGTCCCAAAGCCACATGACTCCTAGTCCGCAATGTCCAGACATCCGCAAGACCGCATGACCGCAATGTGCGGCTTATGCTGTAACACCTGGCACGCACGGTGGATTGCGCGAACCCACACTTTAGCCCCTCTGTGTCGAAGGTTCCGGTTTGTTGTTCCTCCACCTATTCTGGTGAGGAGGAAACATCGATATAGCCAAATTCCTAAAAATCTTGGCGATGATACCGATACACTTCTGCCAATAGTTGTGGATCTATCTCAGGTTGCTCCAGCCAAGGATCCCTTGGAATGAATTGTGTTGGCAAAGAAATAGACTGAGTTTCCTGTGGCAAAGGAGCAAGAGGTGTATGTAGAGGATAATGCCGAGACAAGTATCTGTTTAGTGCAAGCCAAAAAGGAGGACATAGCAAAGATTGAGTGAAAACGAATGAGCCAGGTCTCCACCCAAAAACATACTCTGCGCTGCTCCTTACGAAGGCGATGAATCACTCGCTACAAACGAGAGACATGAGCCTGGGCCTCAACACAGTATTCTGTAGCTTTCACCCTATCAGCAATATCAAAAGCTTCTGGGACAATATTCTTACCTCTGTCATTATTCGACGGCTCAGGTTGCCTCACCACAACTTGTTGAATTGGTTGCTGCGTTAGCACCTCGGCAGACAGCGTTGATCTCCAACTTTGCATTTGAGTCTCCAAAAAATTGTGGAAGTCCTGCTGCATCTCCATTGCTAAGGCATCCAAATTATTCATCTTAATCATCACATCACCAGGATGAGATGCTAAGTACGTGGCCAGGCTATTCTGCATTTGCATTTGAAGAAATTCCTCTTAAATAGAAGCAACAAACAAAGAGTTAGCTTCCCTCAGTGCCTGGATTTCTTCAGTTTGTTGCCGACAAGTTGTCGTATTTAATGCTACATTTTGACTTGTTAAATCGGCGATGCTAGCCTGCAAAGCTGTTACCTGCATTTTCAGCTCGATGATGCGTGCCTCAGTTGCTGGAGCTGGCCGGCCAAACGTAATGACTCCGTAATACGCTGCAAAAATGTTCCGCATGTCTGGAGCCGATCAGAGGGGACTGCGGCAGTTGTTTTCTAGGGCAAAAATGTGGGAAGAGTGCCCTCCGTCAGAGCAGCTATGATAGTAACACCAGAATTTTTTGGTTGCAAGGAAGTATCCACACCCGTAGAGCCAGTCCCAGCCAGAGTGGAGGTTGCCATCCTTTCCTGCATTCTGCGTCTCCAGCGCGCAATGGAGGAATCCTCCGGCAAAGTGGATGTCGCAGCAGGAGGTGCTGTGGAAAACAGGCTTTCCTCTCGACCTCGCTTTTGGTTTGATGTTCCTGCAGTGGCCATCTCCTGTGCACTAGAGGCTACCACTGCAGTCGATGTACCCAGCATATCCACTATGCGAGCAGGTGTTTGAGACACCCGCACAACAGGCACTTCCTAACTTTGAGTTTGTGATAATGGTGTAGTAGTACCACGTACTACAAATCTGTCATCTTCAAAGTGACACAGAGGGCGAAGGGTGAGAGGAAAAACTTTCCTCAATGGAAACACTAACATAAGCAGCTGGCCAACCTTGGTATTTGTTGGGGTGCTACACCCCATCTATGCCACCACTCTTTGGCATTCTGCTAGCAATCGTTCCCTGACGATCGCTGCCCACGCCACCGCCCAAAGTTGGCCAAATGCAATACATTGCGTGCTTTGGCCGAAATCGTATATGTTTTGGCTTGAAACCAAATTGCCTCAAGAAACCAGCGATATGCATCCCTTATCGTTGTATCTGTGAGCCCTGATAATTTGTATTCACCTTTACTTTCAAGCCAAACTCTTATTCTGCCTCTACAGTAGGAATAACATGCGATGCTCACACAACACCATCACTGGGCAAGCAGAAGCATCTTGAAATCCTCTCACCTGTCAATTGAATCTGTTGGTTGTTGATCTGTACCACATCACCAGTATCTAGTTGCTCTATCAATGATGTGGCCTGTGAGTGAACAGGGATACCTTGCCAATCCAGGTTGGCGAAGACACGCAGGTGCAAATCCTACAACCAAGCATCCACCCTACAAAGAGCTAGCTGCTGCACTAGAGTAAACGGAATGCATTGCAGCAAGGAAGCCGTCATGGTAGCGAAGATACACAAAAGAGCAGAGAAATGATGCAGTGGAACCTTGCAAGCGTGATGCAAAAAACGGGAGGAGAGTATAAGGTATCAACTGCATGCACTAAACCACTCACAAATAGTTCTCAAAATAGGGCGTACGATGGTGTCGCAATCATCATTGCCCTTTTTCCGCTTTTTAAGATTGCATGCAAAAGAATTCCCAATCATGATTAAGGCGACTTTCGGCTCTTGTACCACAACAAAGGGGCACTGATTCGAGGTAGGTGAAAAATAATGGTGTAGTCAAAATCCATTCACCGGCACAGAAATCACCTCCCCCCGCAAGTTAGCCAAATAAAAAGAAGTGGGCCCGCATGCTTTAAAAATCCAGAATGGTCCCGACCACCGTAATTTTAGCTTCTTGGGCATCTTCCCAAGGCGATAATTAAATACAAGGACCAACTACCCCGTAAAAATTTCCTTGCTTTAGTGCAATCTAGCCATTTCTTCTGCCTGGACTACAGATCTTGCAACACCGCAAAACTGCGCAATCGCTCTTCATCTAATTCTTGCAAAACATCCAAACAATAAATAATAGAATCTTTCGGAAGAAGCTTATCCGCAATCAGCATCCGCAAACTCGGAACCACATGCTCCATTGGGGTAATTGCCTCCAATTGCCACTTTATATGCTATCCGATAAGCCCATAATGTGGAAGGAAGTTTCACATCCCAATCCGTCCTATTCACTAACTTTGTCAAAATACGAACCAATTGCTTATTAGTTGATTCCGCCTGGCCATTGGCCTGATGGTAATATGGAGAAGATTTCCTATGCAATACAAAGTAAAATCATAGCATTCTCTACATCACCTTATTCAAGAAATGGCTACCCCGATCACTAACTAGCTCAATAGGAAGCCATATCTAGAAAAAACATCCTTATATAAGCACCCAGCAACAGAAACCGCAATATTATATTTCAAAGGCCATGCTTCCACCCATTTAGTCGCATAATCCATGGCCGTCAAAATATAGTTATTACCAGTGTGAGCTACCTACTGGTTTAAAAGGTCCAATAAAATCCAATCCCCATTTTTGAAAAGGCTCCAAAGGCAATACTGGCTGAAAAGGCATTCTGGACATTTTAGTAGGTTGTCCCAATCGTTGGCACACATCACATTGTTGCACAAAGCTTCTCGCATCTTGAAACAATGTAGGCCACCATAATCCTGATTGTAGAACTTTCCTGGCCGTGATCAATGCTGCAAAGTGGCCCCCTGCAATGCTGGTATGGACTTCCTTCAAAATCGATTTTTGTTCTTGTGGTAGAACACATCTGAGCAAGACCTCCAAAACTGTGCGATAATACAACTTCCCCATGATAATCTCAAAATTCCTACTTCGAATAGCCATCCGTTTCCTTTGATAACTGGACAAGAATGAAGGCATTTCTCCACTGTCGAGAAAATGAAACATTTCCTCATACCAAGTCCATGGAATGCTAAGGATGATCCTAGGTTGTTGTGTAGCTGTAAGATCATCCGCAATAGCTCCTATTAAAAAGAGAGACGCATCCGAAAATTCATCAGCCACACTCGTCGGCGGCTCCCCAGAATCTAGCCTAGATAGGTAATCAGCCACTGCATGTTGGGCTCCTGGATGATGTATGACCTCAAAATCAAATTCCTGTCCCATCTAGCCAATCTTCCTATCAAATTCTATTGGTGCACCAGATATAGAAGAGCCAAATGATCCATATGAAAGAAAAATCGTCGGCCCAACAGATAATGATGAAACTTTTTCACTGAATAAATCATCCCTAAACATCCTCTTTCTGTCACTGAATAATTCATTTCTACGGATGATAATCTTCTGCTGACGTAATAGACACGTCAAAACCACCCTTGAATTTGTTCCTGCATTAGCACACTACCAATGGCCCGGTCAGAAGCATCCACAAATACATGAAAATCCTGACCCCAATTTGGAGGGATCATAATCGAAGCTTTGGACAACTAAATTTTTAATCTCCAAAAAGCCATATCACATTTCTGCGCCCACTCAAAAACTTTAGCATGCGCTGCCTGATTAATAGGCATTGCCAAATGCACGACCAACCTCAAATGCTTCCCGTGCCAACGAGCTTGGCCCAGAAAGACTTGACACTGTTTCAAATTCATCGACGGAGGCACTTCCATAATTGCGGCTATTTTATTTGGATGCACAGAAATGCCATCCTCAGAGATTATATGACCCAATAACTTCCCACTTCAAACTGCAAATGCACATTTTAGAGGATTTAAATTGAATTTCACCTCTTGACATTTCATAAAACACGACTGTAATTGCTTCAAATGCTCTAATTGCGCTCCAAAAAAACTGAGATCATTCAGAAAGACACTCATAAAATCCGTCAAATAGGGACCAAAACTTTGAAACATATCCCTTTGAAAAGTTGAGGGCGCATTCCTTAATTCGAACCACATTACTATGCATGCAAAAATGCCCCATGCTATAATAAAAGCTGTTTTAGGCTGATCACGCAACGCCATTCGAATTTGGTTATATCCACTGAACCCATCCAGAAAAGTATACATATCGTGCCCTGCCACATCATCCAAAATAGAATCCAGAAATGGAAGAGGAAAAGGATCCGGAACAATAGCTGCATTCAGCTTCCGATAATACACACAAATGCGAATTTGCTTGTTTTTCTTTGGTACCTCCACAATGGGAGAAATCCACTTGGGATTATCAATAGGAGTAATAAAGCCCACCTGCAAGAGATGATCAATTTCCACCTTAACTTGCTTTGCTACATTCGGATTCATCCTATATGAATGATGCTTCACTAGCACTGTTAAGTATGAAGCCTAATTTACCCTTTTGAGTTCCTGTGGTAAAAGCGCACATTTGTAAGGCCCCCATTATGAGGAGAAGACATCGTGTGTGAAGGAAAAATCACTCGCCGGAAACCAGAATTTTCATGGCCAAAAATCAGGGGCAACTTTAGGGGCCTCGGGGGCGGAATCCCCCGAGACTTTTTTTTTTCCCTCACAAGAATATTCATTTTCGTCGGAATATTATGGCCGGACGACGTTCGAAAAGTGGTCAGAAAACGACCGGTCGGTTGGCCGGTAGTCAATGGCCGGTGGCTGGTGGTCGGAAGTCAATGGCCGATGGTCGATGGTCGAATTCAATGGCGGGTGGCCGAATTCAAAAGCGGATTTGTCTACACAAGGGCGGCTACACATGGGCGGATTGGAGGGTCCGATTTGGACTTATTCACACAAGGGCGGCTACACATGGTTGCCTCTCATAAGAGAGGGCAGCCCTTTTGCCCTATAAAAGGAGGCCATTTCTACACACATTTCATAGTGTGAAGTTGATGCAACAAGGTGAGTGTGAGGTGGTGAGAGTGAAGCAAGGCGGGATCTCCATTAAGGGCATAATCCCTTTGTAAACTACTTCTTGTTTTGAAGTACTAAAGCCATTGAGTGGATGCTTTCCCGTGAACGTAGCCCACATTGGGTGAACCACGTATATCGTGTGTACTCTCTCTCTCTCTCTCTCTCTCTCTCTCTCTCTCTCTCTCTCTCTACTCTATAATCTCTTGTGTGTGAAATCTATCTCTCTCCATTAAGTAATCTACTCAAATATCTATTTAGCTACGTCATATTTCCTAACAACTCGTATCAGAGCAAGGTTTGCTCGTAGCTAAGTTATCTCAAGGAAAGGATTCCTTGAATTGAGTGGGAGTTATGTCGGAGGAAGGGAAGCTCAAGATTGAGAAGTTCAACGGCAAAAACTACCAACATTGGAAGATGCAGATTGAAAACTATCTCTACCAGAAGGACCTCTATTTGCCACTAGGCGGTCTTGCAAAGAAGCCCGCAACAATGGCAGATGAAGCATGGATTGTCCTTGATCGAAAGGCACTGGGAACCATCCGGTTAAGCTTGGCGTCAACGGTGGCCTTCAATGTTTCGGAGATGAAGACCACGGAGTACTTGATGAAGTCACTTGATGACTTCTACGAGAAACCATCGGCATCCAATAAGGTATTTCTTATGAAGCACTTGTTCAATCTAAAGATGGTAGAGAATGGTTCAGTTGCAGAACACCTAAATGACTTTAACACAAACATAAGTCAACTTTGATCGGTGAAAATCAAATTCGATGACGAAGTGCGAGCTCTCCTTATACTATCATCTCTACCAGATAGTTGGGACAGCCTTGTGATGGTTGTAAGTAATTCTATTTCTAGCACAAACACTCTTAAGTTTGATGATGTTGTGGGTGTTCTCCTAAGTGAGTAAATACGAAGGAGAAGCACAAGAGAATCATCAAGTGTTGCACTGTCAATGGAAACAAGAGGAAGGCCTAAGGAGAGGTTCAAAAACCAAAAGGGTCATGATCGCTCAAGGCGGAGCAAGTCACACACAAAGTCAGTTCTTGAATGTTGGAACTATGGCAAGAAGAGCTACGTCAAGAAGGATTGCTGGTCCAAGAAGAAGAAGGAGATTATGTCTCAAGACAACAAGCCAACATCGGAGGCCAATGTGGCAGGTAAAGTAGAGCAAGATGCTCTAATTCTCTCGTTAGAACATGTGTCTAATTCCTAAATAGTAGATTCTGGGGCTTCATTCCATGCGACACCACACAAGCAACATTTCCAAGACTACACCAAAGGTAATTTTCGGTATGTATACTTGGGAGATGATGAAGTTTGTGAGATTGTCGGCAAAGATACAGTTTTTGTCAAAACTGCTAACGGAAATGAATGGAAGCTTAAAGATGTTAGGCATGTTCCTTCTCTTCGCAAAAATTTGATCTCTACAAGACAATTGGACAATGAAGGTCACAACATTGCATTTGGAAACAAACGATGGAAGATCTCAAAGGGATCTTTGGTGGTTGCCAAGGGAGAAAAGATCGGTACACTCTACTTGTGTACTGTTAGCATGCAACCTTCAGCTTGTGCAACAACTACAGAAGTTGACAGTGCGGTGTGGCACTACCGGCTTGGGCATATGAGTGCAAAAGGAATGCAAATCCTTCAAACAAAGAAGCTTCTACCAGGTTTGAAAGAAGTGGACTTAGAGTTCTGTGAAGATTGTGTTTATGGTAAACAAAAGAGGGTAAAATTTCAAAAATCAGGAAATGAAAGAAAAAATAAAAAACTTGAGTTGGTTCATTCTGATATTTGGGGTCCTGCAAGTACACCATCACTTGGTGGCTCATTGTACTATGTAACATTCATAGACGACGCGACTAGAAAAGCATATGTCATGAAGAATAAGTCCGATGTATTTTCCATATTTCAAAGGTGGAAAGCCTTTGTGGAGAATGAAACGGGTACCAAGGTTAAATGCCTCATATCCGACAATGGAGGCGAATATTGCAGGCAAGCTTTTGAAAGCTTTTGTGCTAGCAATGGTATTCGGAGACAAAGGACAACCCCAAGGACACCTCAACAAAATGGGATTTTGGAAAGGATGAACTGGACAATCATGGAGCGAGCACAAAGCATGCGGCTACATGCAGGCCTACCGCTTGGGCTTTGGGCAGAAGCTGTAAGTACGTCTGTGTACTTAATCAATCGGTCACCCTCAACGGCATTGGATGGGGGAGTTCCAAAAGAGGCATGGACAGGTAAACCGGTGAATTATGCATTTCTCAAAGTGTTTGGGTGTGAGGCTTTCATACACATAGATAGAAGCCTAAGATCAAAGCTAGATGCAAAGTTCAAAAAGTGTTTCTTCATTGGCTATGGAGAAGGTGACTTTGGGTATCGCCTATGGAATCCTGAAGATGTTAAAATCTTAAGGAGTAGGGATGTAATTTTTAACGAACAAAATATGTACAAAGATTACTTGGAAAGAAAACAAACAAATGAAACAGGTAATGAGTACATGGAGCTTGAGGACGGTGAAGACTCAAGGACTGCAAACGGTGACAATGTGCAACAACGTCAACCAAATGACGAGCCTCAACCTATTCCCCGAAGATCTACAAGAGCAAGTAGACCTCCATAAAGGTTTGTTCCTTCCTTCAACCATCTCTTGATCTCAAATTCTGGAGATCCGGAATCATACGAAGAAGCTATGCAACATGAATCCAAAGAAGAATGGACGAAGAGCATGCAAGTGGAGATGGACTCACTACATTGCAACCAAACATGGGAGTTGGTTGAGTTGCCTAAAGGTAAGCGTGCACTTCAAAACAAATGGGTGTACAAGGTGAAGGAAGAAGAAGGTGGGAAGAAAAGGTACAAGTCTAGGCTTGTGGTAAAAGGGTTTTCTCAAAAGAAAGGTATTGACTTCAATGAAATATTTTCTCCTGTTGTAAAAATGAACTCAATTAGTCTTGTCTTAAGCCTCGTGGCTGCTCATGATCTAAATCTCGAGCAAATGGATGTAAACACGGCATTCCCTCACGGTGACTTAGAGGAGGAAATCTAGATGCTTCAACCAAAGGGGTATGAAGTAAAAGGTAAGGAGAAAATGGTTTGCAGATTAAAGAAGAGCTTGTATGGTTTAAAGCAAGCATCAAGACAATGGTACTTGAAGTTTGATCGATGGATGTTGGATCATGGATTCACAAGATGCAACTCGGATCATTGCGTCTACACGAAGAATTTGGGAGATGGGAAATTCATCATCCTAATGTTGTATGTTGATGACATGCTCATTGCAAGTGCTAACATGCATGACATCAAAGACCTAAAAGAGGAGCTGTCTAAATCTTTTTCAATGAAAGATTTAGGTGCTGCAAAGAGGATACTTGGTATGAAAATATCAAGGGACAGGACGAAGAAGACAATAAAGCTATCTCAAGAGGATTACATCAAGAAGGTACTAGAAAGGTTTGCAATGCAAAATGCAAAACTAGTTTCTACACCTTTGGCTGGTCACTTTAAACTAACGAAGGATATGTGTCCAAAGACACAAGAGGAGATAGCCTATATGTCTAAAGTTCCATATGCTGGAGCGGTAGGTTCTCTAATGTATGCTATGGTCTGGACAAGGCCAGATATTGCACATGCAGTGGGAGTTGTGAGTAGGTTCATGGAAAACCCAGGTAAAGAGCATTGGCAAGCTGTGAAGTGGATACTTAGGTATCTAAAAGGGACAACAACAAATGCTTTGTATTTTGGAGGAACTGATATTTTTCTTCAAGGGTATGTTGATGCAGATATGGCAGGTGACAAAGATACTCGAAGGAGTACTACGGGCTATGTCTTCACGGTTGGAGGCACATCAGTAAGCTGGGCTTCAAAGCTGCAGAAAGTGGTCTCACTTTCTACCACGGAAGCAGAGTATGTAGCAATGACGGAGGCAAGCAAAGAAATTATGTGGCTTCGCAGATTCTTAGAAGAGCTTGGATTCAAACAAGACAATTGTGTCCTGTATAGTGATAGCCAAAGCGCTATCCATCTTGCAAAGAACTCAGCCTTTCATTCAAGGACAAAGCACATTGAGGTGAGATATCACTTCATACGCACTCTTTTGGAAGAGGGAAAGCTAAAGCTAGGAAAGGTACATACAAGTGAAAATCCTGCAAACATGTTTACAAAGGTGGTCAGCAAGGAGAAGTTGAGCTTTTGCTCATCTTTAATCGGCATTCAAGGATAAGAAGCCAAGATGGAAAGCAGTCACAGGTTTGGTTTGGAGATCAGTCTCCAAGTGGGAGATTGTTAAGTATGGAGCCTGATTTACCCTTTTGATTTTCTATGGTAAAAGCGCACCTTTGTAAGGCTCCCATTATGAGGAAAAGCCATCGTGTGTGAAGGAAAATCACTCGCCGGAAACCAAAATTTTCACGGCCAAAAATTAGGGGCAGAAGCCCCCGAGACTTTTTTTTTCCCTCGCAAGAATATTCTTTTTTGCCGAAATATTATGGCCGGACGGCGGTCGAAAAGTGGTCGGAAAACGACCGGTCGGCTGGCCGGTGGTGGCCAGTAGTCAATGGCCAGTGGCCGGTGGTCGGAAGTCAATGGCCGATGGTCGATGGCCAAATTCAATGGCCGGTGGTCGAATTCAAAAGCGGATTTGTCTACACATGGGCGGATTGGAGGGTCCGATTTGGACTTATTCACACAAGGGCGGCTACACATGGCTGCCTCTCATAAGAGAGGGCAGCCCTTTTGGCCTATAAAAGGAGGCTATTTCTACACACATTTCATAATGTGAAGTTGATGCAACAAGGTGAGTGTGAGGTGGTGAGAGTGAAGCAAGGCGGGATCTCCATTAAGGGTATAATCCCTTTGTAAACTACTTCTTGTTTTGAAGTACTAAAGCCATTGAGTGGCTGCTTTCCCGTGGACGTAGCCCACATTGGGTGAACCACGTATATCGTGTGTACTCTCTCTCTCTCTCTACTCTATAATCTCTTGTGTGTGAAATCTATCTCTCTCCATTAAGTAATCTACTCAAATATCTATTTAGCTACGTCATATTTCCTAACAGGCACCACATCTGGTTTCAAATTAATTGTATGCTGATAAAAATTTGGATCCAATCCTTTCATATCTGCATATTCCCATGCGAAAACATCCTTAAATTCTGTCAACAAATTAACCAAGTCTCTTCAAAAACTTGCCTCAAGCTGTTTATTAATATAAATGGGCTGAGACTCCGCTTGCTCTTCTAGAAAGACCTTCTCCAATTCATCTTCCTTGATCCTTGTAAATTTTCCCATCTGTGCTTCAAACACATGTTCTTGCTTAATAATTTCCTCCAAAGATTTGGGACTAGGCAAAGCTTTTTGTTGCTCTCCTGTCTCTGGTGAAATTCATGAAACCCCTAAAGATTTCCCCTCCAAAATCATAGAAATATCTGTGAGATATAAAGAAACTAAATCCGGGTTAGCCTTTAGAAATTGCTCCTCTTCATCCTCTGCTAATCCTTCCACCATATTTACTGTCTCTGCTATCACAACTGGTTGCCTGCATGTTCCCAACATCACCCGAACTTTCTTGCCACCCTTTTTAATTGTAAGCATATTAGCCTCCCAATTATGCTTTACCTAGCTTGCCGTAACCATGGTCTCCCCAAAAATAATATGATAATCCTAACTGTGATCCTCAATATTCAAAACTACTAAAGAAACAGCAAAGCAAAAGATAAGCCAGCTACATCCAAGACAATGCCCCGGAGTAATCCTACTCGCTGTACTCTTCTTTGATCTGCCATACAAACTACAAAAGGTGCAGGTTTCCAATCACTAAGTCCAAAATGCTCACAAGCCGCTTGAGTAATAATATTTACTCCCGCACCTCCATCTAACAGTACTTTGTTGATGTATGTACCATGATATCTGACTGAAAGCTCCGAAATGCGAGTATCCGCGATCCTATTTGAACGGGACTAACTCGTCCCCCTCACCCTCAGCTACCGCAATGTCCACTTCCATTATTTCATTGGATTTCTAACTTAGCAAGGCATTATGAAAATTCGGAACCAATTTCAGTAATGAACCCAAAGGTACTTGTATTGGCAAATCAAGAACCTCTTTCCAAACTGAATCGCAATTATCCCCTTCCCTAGTATCAACCTTGTTTCTGACTTTCCCCTCTTTTGTTTCCAGACCAGAGGTCGATGGTCCTGATGATTGCAATGGTGGAACTGACTGTGGCATCCACGTCACAGTCGTTTTCCGTACATCTTCTTGAGTCGCCCAATCCGGAAGCTTAACATCGACTGTTGGAACCACAATTTTTCCAAAACGCGTAATTAGTGAAACCACCGGATCTTACTCCTCCAGCCCTTCAATCTGAACCATAGCCACACTAGGCTACTTTCCAGCAGCACGTTCCTGTTTCTTCCGATCATATTCCATAGCCTCTGAACACTCAGACCGCCAATGCCCATCCCCCAAACAGAAAAGGAAGGTCTTGGGTGGATTAGGATCTCGGCCACCTCTTCCACGATGACGAACCCCTCCTTGGCGTCGTCCCCCTGCTTGTCCTTGAAAGGGTGCCTCTGATGTATGAGCATGAGCCATCACCACCGCAGGCTCTTGTCCCTACCCTCACTGTGGTGGGTGCCATGTAGAAGAATCCCAACTCCTACGACCCCAACCATTGAAATAACATTCCACTGTATTATGAGTGTTGGCCGCATAGATCGCACACCATTTTTGATTCATTGCATAGTCTTGAGCGGCATGTCCCAGATTTCGGCACTCAGTACACCACAGTTCCTTCAGACTTTTAACCACCGCAGAAGATTCTGTCGATTCGGATGGAACACCTTTCCATTGACGCTGGGATTTTCTTTGAGGTGCCTCCTCCGATTCTTTCACCGAATCGCTGCTACCTGGGTCTGAGGACTCTGAGTCTGCAGTCTCCGACTCCGAACTATCACTGCCACTTCCCTGAGACTTACGATGAGGTTTCTTTCGCTCTTTTTTCTTTGATTTATTTGGGGAGTCCGTATCCTCCAAAGCTTCTCCTGCTACAACAACCCTTGCAATTACATTATCCAGTGGAGTAGTCACCTTATCCAATGTTCCCATAGCAGTTCTGAGATCCGTATTGAGTCCTCACAGAAAATAATCATTCAACACCTCGGCTACTGGCGGTTGTGCCTAAGGTACCCGCTGCAAAAGCATCCGGAATTTTGCAGCATAATCCTCCACTGGCAACGACTTTTGATGCAGCGTCCGAAGCTTTTCCAAATGTTGAGGGACCATATTTTTCATTCTGAATCGTTGCAAGAACGCTCTGGACCCTTCGTCATATGTCTGAAAGTGATCATCAGGTATTCTGACAACCATTTGGCAGCTTTCGCTGAAAGTGTAGATTCAAACACTGATTGTTGATGAAGAGGAATCACCGCCCCAGGATGATTCAATCCATACACTTTATTAAATTGTCGCAAATGTGCATCAGGGTCTTCCTTTGAAGGACCTCGAAAACAGCTATACTTAATCTGAGGTTGTGCCATCATCCCTTGCTCAACTATACCCCCTCCTGGAAAAAGCTGACAAACGCTAGGAGGTGGGGACAATGGCGGTGAAACCCCAGGACTGCTTACCGGAGACGGTGGTGGAGCAACATGAGTGGGTGAGGGTGAACGCACGGCAGGAGGACATGACTGACTACATGGAGTACGCCGCGCACGTCAAATACGCCTACCACGCACCAGACTTGGCGATGGAGACACGTGTTACTTAGCCTGCGGTGTAGAGAAAACAAATTCATCTGAACCGCCTCTCCTCCACCGTCTCCCCACAATTGGAACCACAGGGTCAGGAGGACCCTTCGACCTAGTGCGCATGCATGTTCACCGCTGGTCGCCCATCGCGCATCATGGTCGCCAGATGTAATGCCTATTGCCCGCAGAGGAGCAATAAGCATTATGGGAATGAATACTCTCACACTGCCTTACATTATATGAACATCAAAACACATGAAGTCGGAATAGAAGACAAGTTACAGAAACAGAACACCGTCTTCTTCATTGATATGCAACCAAACACAGAGTACAAGAGGGAAAATATATTGATAACCTGAATATTAGAGATATCCCCAAAGACTGATATGCCCCCCCATATACAATCGCTGCTCCAGCACAGATCGAGAACGGTGCAAAACCCCGTCCTGTCCCATGATATTCTATGAAGAACTGTCCCAAAGCTGCATGACTCCTAGTCCGCAATGTCCAGACATCTGCAAGACCGTGAGACCACAATGTGCGGCTTATGCCGTAACATTGGACCCCTCTCCATCTAGCCAATCACATGCAACATGCAGTCAAGTACATGGGTAGTCTTTTGACAAGTGTCCTCCTTACCCCTTAGAGAGAGAGAGAGAGCTTGAAAATATCTAGATATTTTTTTGGATGGAACTAGAATCTCATTGGACCCCTCTTTAGCCCAACCAATAGCATTCAAGCACACCATGTGGTTAAGCTTAGGGAGAGTTTGACATGTCCCATGTGCCCTTTGAGAAAAAGAGTGCCCTTTGGGCGAGTGGAAGGTTAGGTCAAAGATTCCCCTAACTTTGGGACTTTCATGCATAGGAAGCTTCCCAAGCACCTTCCTCATTAAGTTTGTAGGGTCTCTTTTTGTCTCAAGCACCTTACCCCCCATGCATGGGAAGCTTCTCAAGCACCTTCCTCATTAAGTATGACAAGTACCTCAAGTACCTTAGTCATCAAGCATGACAAGCACCTTAGGTGGAGTTCCTACCTCAAGCTCAGCCCTAGCTTGTTGTCTAAGGTCAAAGGCAAGTTTAGGTTGGGTTCCCACCTCAACCTCAGCCCTAGCTTGCCTAAGGTCAAAGACAAGTTTAGGTCGGGTTCCCTCAGCCCTAGCTTGCCTAAGGTCAAAGGCAAGTTTAGGTCGGGTTCCTACCTCAAGCTCAGTCCCTAGCTTGCCTAAGGTCAAAGGCCTTTTAACATAACCATTGGAGGTCTTTAATGAAGCCAACCCTAAGGTCTTTTAAGCTCCATTAGTTAACCTTGCTCTTTGACAGACCATCTCTTATTTGAGCCCCTTTACCATTGGCCCCGTGTTGAGATAGATCCGTAAGCACGTGTCTATATTCTAACCCTTGTTCCCGTTCATTATCCCACATTAAATGATCAGTTTAATATGAGAAAATCATTTGGGTTGGCTAGATATTAGATTTAATGACATCCTTGCTTCTCATCAAAACTAAATAATAGAAAAGTGATGTAGCTTTCTCGTGTTCATCCATCAACAGATGCAAGTGAGGATTCTATCCTTTCTTAGGATTTTTTTGGCTTAGTTGTTGTTCACCTTTGACATATCAGATTTTCATCACTCTATGGAATAGATAGCACATAATTTCTTTTATACTTGTATTAGAATGAGGCCTCATTCCTACAACAATGTACAAAAATAATTCTAAGATTGAGTTGTTTTGGTGCCACCTTTGGTCACTTGTCTAAAGCTAGCTGTCTTTTGAACTGCTATATTCATTTATGTTTATTTATTAGAAAACATCTACTCACACATCCTACACACAAGGCTTTCCTAGTTTTCAGGGAAATCCGGGATGTTGACTTTAGAGATTTGGTTTAAATTATTGGGCTAAGTTGGACCCACTTTCTATAATTCTTGTTTAGGTTGGTTTGTGTTAGGTTGTCCTTCTTAGACGATAATTCTAGATACCTGCTCACGGCTATCATAGTCTTTTTGACCTTGCCGATTTAAGGGTTGTAGGTTTATCCAACAATACTAGCCCTTATGTTATTATGAACTTTCATGATCACACGCATTATAAAATGATTGCCCACATGAGCGTCATTCAGGATCTGGAGAAGCATGCAAGAATTTTAGAGCAAATTAGTCTTTACTTAAAAGACCATCCCCTGAAAAAAGCCCTTACCCCTAGAACTGGACCCTTTTTGGTTCAAAAAGCCAAAAGCTTTGTAACTTCCTACCCCAAGTAGTTTCTTTCTAACACATCATTTTGTTTGGTACAAGCCCTTGCTCTTTCTCAAGGCCTGAAATTAACTTCGGAACCACTTTCTGTAGCAACTTTCCTCGTCCTGAAATGTATTAGCATCTTGGAGGCTTTATAACTTATTTATGAATTGGCTCTAGCTTTGAATAAAAAATCCTCTATCTTGCACATGATTTCTTTCAATGATTGGGTCAAGATCTTGGCAACTTAAGATAAGGACATCAAGGATGGTATAGCTATGATTTCCCAATACATTGCACAATTGCCTATACTCTTGTTACAATACAACCAAGACATGGCTCAGCTCTCTTCTTCTAGGGCTAAACTATTTAACTTTCTTAAGAAATTATGCGGCCTTAACCCAATTTTTATTAGTACCCCTACTACACCCACTATCCCTCAATCTGGCCCGGGGGATTCACTATGTTTTTCCGTACGATACAACGTGAGTGTACAAGAGGGGGGTTTTTTAATTTTGTACATAAGCGTATACAGTAGGGGTAGCCCCTCATTATTTCATACTCATATTGTATACATAAGGGAGGGGCGGGGGGCCAGGGGGGAGCTACATAGGGAGTACAGACAACTACCTGGGCCACCTTAAATACAATGGTTGTTTTGACGGAGAGAGAGAGAGAGAGAGAGAGAGAGAGAGAGAGAGCATCAGGTAAGTTGTGCTATGTGACTCCGAGTGTTAAGAAAAAGTGTGCCTCAGCTTAGTCTTGAGCCATTTGAAAATTCAAAACCGTCGGTCAAAGGGAGGGGGAGAAGGAGAAAATCGGTTTGAAAAATCAAGAAGATAGAGTTAAATAACTTCAAATTGCAAATAATGCTGGCTATTTTGGAAACTTTACCCTTGGAACCTACCTTGAAGTACTTTGTGTGTTGCGAAATTATTTTTTTGAAACTTCAAAACACTACCTACCAATGGACCAGGAGTCCCAACGATAGTTTTTGACACCCTTCTGCCCTTCAAACAGTTGTCAACCTTGCGTAGGAAGGGTTGACTCATGAAGAACCCTGCACTTGCAGGGATCAAATTGAAGTTTCCCTTCGATTGCGAAGGAAGAAAATTTGTCAAATTTGTCACTAGAAGGATTGGTCATCCAATTTCCCTTCAAAAACCGATTCAAAGTTCATAAGAGCTAGAAATTAGTGATGGTTTATAGCTTTATGATAAGTTTGAGCTTGTAAACCACTTACAATTTTGGGTGATAGTGTTGTATTAACTCAATAACGAATGTACATTAAGTCTTAAGCCGCATGTGTGACATCATAGGTTCTCTTTCAAAGACTCCAAGAGCCAAAGCTTCTCCTCTTTGTGTTCTGGAGCAAATATGCCCCTTACTTTGTTTGCAAAATGAAAATCCCAAGTTGAAATGTAGCACAACGAGGATGAAGAGAGTGAAGAAGATGGTACTATGGGGGGAAGGACAAGGAAGTGGATAGATTGAGAAGGTGTCATAAGCTCCTTGCTTCACAGCCTTAGATAGAACAAGTCAGATTACTATAGGATAAGCACTATCCATGGTAGGCCAACAAGACACTTGCTAGTGTGCGAGAAGCTTTGCACAAGAATAGTAAGGAATCTTTGGTTGGAATGTGGCTCACTAGGGTCCAATCAGTTTGTTAAATAGTCATGGTAGACTTGTTTTCATCTCTACTCCAAAGAAGTTGTAGTTTGTTAATGATTTGTTTAAGAAGTTGTAGTTTGTTAATGATTTGTTTTTTCATCGCTAAGCCCAAAGAAAAGTCTTTTAATCTTGAAGATATGCCTTTTCTTCCCTACTAGGGGGTCTTTCCACACTCAATTGGATGTAATCTATCCACAGTCCTCGTCCTCTTTAGCTAGGTCTTTTTGTTTAAGCAAAATCCTCAAGGCTCACACTCATGCACCTAGTCAATATCGACCTCAGGACCTTAATCACAAGGTTATATGTCACGTGCTTCTAAATTGTCATGTTACTAGATGTCATATGCTTTTATAGCTACACCATCTTTCTGAAGAACCCCTCAAAATCTTTCGTGCATAGCATATTGTTTCCATGCATTTTTGTGTATGCATAAATATATTGTCCCATTATTGGGCATATGCATTAGACACTCTTTTTGCTTCCACCTATGCACCTTTAGTGGACTACAACAGGCAACAAACCAATGTCATGATAACCAACAAGTCGTGTAGTGGGGTCACTACTGAGCGACTAGGAAGCATGGGGACTGCCCAATGTTGGTGCAACCAAAGTTGGTCCGAGCTAGGAAGTGGTCTATGCCAAGCAAAGGTTGTAGGCAGTAGGGAGCTGACATGTGTCCCTTATTCCCTTTGTGTGAAGGGCTTGCAAGAAAGTGTGTGTGTGTGTGTGTGTTTCTCTCTCATCCCTTACTAAAAGGGCTCGCCCACTCCTATGGAGGAGCTTGCAATGACTTTTTGCACACTACAAAGCATCCAATATTCCCTAGGGTTGGACCATTGGACATAAACTTTGAATTTTGGAACCTTAGCATTTTGGAACCTTAGCATTTTGGAAGTCTTAATGGGCTGAACCCTAAGGTCTTTGGATCCCATTGTTGCACATTGCTCTTTTGCAGATGGCCCCCCCTTTGGATCCCTATTTTCCCTCCTTTGGATCCCTGTTGTGGCCGGTCTGCCAGCTTAACCAATATTCTAGCTTTTTCTCCCCTAGTACTTCCCCATATTAAATGATCAGTTTAACATGAGACAAGCCCTTCTTTCTTGGGTTTCCTGTCACTCTTCAACAACACGATTAGGAATCGACACGTCCAAGAGGACTTGGGTTACGTGCGACTGCAACAAGCAAAAAAAAATCTTGTGGTTCTTTCCTTGAGTGATACAGAACATTGCCAAAGCTCTGATACCAATGTAAGGTGCAGTGGATGTGAATGTTGAACTTTGCTGAAGATGAGTGCTCCAAACTATGCTCAAGGGTTCCTTTTATTTACGAAAGGGAGAGCCTTCCGCTCCTTTAGTGAGAGAGTGAAAATGATCACAAACAAAGTGGCAAACACTGTGAATGAAGGTGCTGAGACTGTGAGATAGAGAGGAAGAATACGACACCAGAATGTTGTCAAACCCTCCTTCGAAGGCCCTACTCTGTATGGCGAGAGCGGTCTACTATTGATTGCACAAATCTCTACAATGCAATGGACTTGCCGACGATGTCGACAATGATGAGAATGACGACGGGCTGAAATTTGAAAACGCTAAGGGCTGAAATTTGCAAATATTTATCTGCTGACTTTTGACTCTATGTTGATGACGACGATGCACTAAAAACGCAGATGCTGAAATCTGCATTTTTTGGGCTGAATCTGCAAACTTCAGCTGATCTAACCGTGCAGCGAGGATCTACTGCGGGAAGGTGAGCTCTGCGAGGTTCAAGACTTGTTCTGTGGTGTCTATAGGCTGAAAACTGAAAACACTAATGCAGATGGGGAATATGTTGTGGTGAATCTGCAAAACGCTAGGTTGGCATGCTGATCCAAAAACGATAGGCTGATTTGGGGTCCTGTTGCAAAAACTCTAGGTGATCTGTTGAGTGCTACTGTCGCCAGGTTGATCTGCAAGTTGCAAAACACTGGGCTGATCTGCACTTGAGAAAAATGCAGGTTCTATTGACTGAAAACTCTAGGTTGACTGCCGGGGGGGATCTTGCCGAGAACGTGCACTATTGAACACAAGCTTCCTGCTACCTCTTCTGCCACAAAGTGCTAGCGCTAGGTTTTCTTATATACTTGCTTGTCAAATTGCCCTACCCGGTTTCCCAACAAAAGTCACTTAATAATAATAAGTGAAAATTGGCAAAATAGGAAAAATAGGTCTATGCACTGTAAAAAAATGCTCCTGATGGATTCTAAGTGTAATCTTATGATCGTGCTATGTGCAACCAGAGGATATGCATCTGCTCTAAGTGATAGGACATGCACGGTCTGCGAACAGACTCACAAAAGTGCCAGAACACTTCCTAAGCTAGGCTAACTGAACTGAACTAAACTGAAACCATGTCATGAAGTAGCTTGTCCACGTACACATAGGGTTAGATGTGCACGTGACATTTGTATCAGTGCTCTCTAGCACGCAATTGCTATTGTCAAGATCACAAGCCTTGTTGACCATCCTATGCTATAAACACCCCGTATGCTACCACCACCGTCGCTCTAGCACCTTCCACAACAATCACCCATTCATCCTTGACTCTCGCTCTTGATGAGCCACTGCCACCAACCTTATCTTGTCACCTGCACCAGTCGACGAGAAATCCTTTGTGGTGGCTTGGGGCCAGCTTGTGTGTGTGTGTGTGTGTGTGTGTGTGTGTGTGTGTGTGTGTGTGTGAGAGAGAGAGAGAGAGAGAGAGAGAGAGAGAGAGAGAGAGAGATGTAGTTCATCATATGAGAAGCATCGTCTCCCTTTCCCCGATCTTCTCTTCTCACATGCAAGATGCCTTTGATTGCACAAAGCATGTGTGCAAAAACTAGGTTTGTCACACAACATCAATTGCTACTACATTGAAAAGCTACCTCCTTCCTTGCTTTGCGCAATCATAGGGTGGTAATGCTTCAGCTTTCCCTCACTTGGCACACCCCCCCCCCCACTATTCACATGCCAGATTTTTGTTTGTATGTAATGTACCATCTAGCGAGCTTTTCGGCTATGGCTTAACACATCTTAAGGCTTCAATCCTTTTTCATCTTTCTTGTAGGTTTAAAAAGATTCTCAATCAAAATTAATTACCTACCAACTTTCTTTAATTATAAAATACACTTCCATCTTTTTTTTTTAATAAAGGTAGATGAAGTTTAAGTGTTAATTGATCCAAAAGAAATGGCATCGTTAGCACCATATTTGGGCAACAACGAGACCTCATCCATTTGGGCCTTACGCTAGGTGTTAGCAAGGAAATGGCATGCAAGGATTTTTGGCGGTGTGATGTGCAGGGACACCCGTTTCACAATTGGAAATGCATGATTGGTGAAGGCAAAGGAAAGTAGCGAACAATACAATAGTGTGTAACTAGCCTAAGACATGTGTCATGCATGAGGTGGAAACATGGCGTGTAGAAGGCATCTACACCAATCACCACCTAAGAATTTGCCTCGGGCAAGGTTATTCAAGGTCTACCCCTCGATGCAAAGAGGGAGATAGCGAATATGAGTTGGAGCTCCAGTGCAGCATATTAATCGCCAAGTTTGGTAGACATAGATCGAAGGGGTAGCTCTGATTGGCAAAGGCCTTGTTTGTTTGAACGTGTCTGACAGAGGCCTAGGGCCATTGGCACACTAGGGCAGGTGCCCCACTGAGCTTTTTACATGTGGCCACCCAAGTCGTTGCCCCTTACTTTCAATGAATCAAAGTTAGCCAAATTGTAAGGCTCCCAGGTTTTGTGTTCGCTACTAGAGCTCAAGCCATGTTTGCCCATTCCTACCATGCCTTTTGTAGATGGCCTTCATGAGTGAAAAGGTCAAAGGGTTGAGGCCTCCCCTCTGACACTCACGATACCTACCTAACTAACACCCCCATGCCAAAGGGGATTGATGGCTTGGATTCTTATAGACTCTTCAATCACTCGATTCTCTAGGGAGGGAAACCTCGAGCCAAAGGGGATCTACGGCTGAGAATCCTTGTTGAACTTCAACAGTTTGATTTTTGAGGGAGGGACAACCCCAGCCAAAGAGGATCTACGGCTTGGTATCCTCATTAAACTTCAAGCGTTCAATCTTGAGGGAGGAAAGGAATGCCATGCTATGAAGGCTCGACCTCACAGTCAAGAGTTTATAAACCAAATGCCCTACCATTACACTAACACACAATTGATCTCGAGGGGAAAATGCAAGTATGTACAATAAAAATTTGGATCCTCTTACTGCCATAATTCACACATGGTTTGCACAAAGCTCACTCAATTCACAGCACTTGCAAAGCTCACAATGCATTTACATCTAGTTTACAACATATTTCTTTCACTGATGCCCTTGCGCATTGCCTACAATGGGCGGTCGCCAAACCCTGTTGTCGACCTGAGGCATGATGGTTGCAGCGGCACCTCGCTAGGTTGGGAGGCCCGTTTGGAGGCCCTCTATCTAGAGGTCTTGCTTTGGGTTGGCTCTTTGAGTAGTATTTTTTGTCGGCGTTGCTGCCTGTGTGGTAAGGGGTCGGCATGTGGATTGGAGAGTCGGGACAAGGTTTGCTCTAGGAGGTGGGCATCCGATATTCCTTCCCTCTCTAGGGGCACTTGGTGATGCAGATATGGCAAAAAAAACTTGTTGGGGGAGACCTTCTCTCACACCTCCCTTTTTGGGAGGAAACAAAGGTCAGAGATGGTGGAGGCCAGTCGACAAGGACCATGTCTGTGTGACAGGGGCCTGCTCATTGGTGGCACCGGACGGCGGTGTATGGTGTTGCATGGTAGATTGGTTGGTTGTGGCGGTTCTGTTCTCGTTCAATAGAGTCTCAGAGTCCTTTTTTTATGGTGGTTGGCTCTTTAGGAGAGCCTCTGGGATCTATGATTTGTGGCTTGAGGATCTGCTCGAGTTATGGTGCTTCATCAGCGAGTGTGGCAAGGGGGATCTATACAATGTTTTGGCTCTTCATGGTGGGATTGGCTGGCAATAGCGTGGTGGTGTTATGATGCGGTTGGTCATCATCTCTCTGGTGTGGTGGTCGCATAGTTCACTTGAGTTATTTGTTTCTGTACAACATATTTTGAAGCTATTCATGGGCATGTTGTTGACATGTGATAGGGGCGGTGGCATGATGGCACCCTTGAATTGGCTTCTGATGATGGGGACGTGGGCCCCACCCTTTTGGATTTATGGTATGTAGTATTGTTGGGCTGTGTATCGGGGTTGGCCTCCCCTTTTCCGGCCTGTTTCGATTTGGTTTGGGGTTATCATCCTGTGGGACATTTTGTATCTTGGGTTGGATTGGTTCTAATTTTATCTTGGGTGAATATTATGTAGTCTTAGGGATTGTGGTTGCTCCTTGGCAGGTTATGTGCAAGGAGGGTGAATATTATGTAGTCTTAGGGATTGTGGTTGCTCCTTGGCACGGTATGTGCAGGGAGCTGTAATTGTTTTTTTTTTTGTGTTTATTGCATTCACTCACACAATGTGAGTTTGGAAAATAAATAAATGTATATATATATAAAAGACACTTCCATCTTTAAAAATAAAAAAGGTAGACGAAGTTTAGGTGCTAATTGGTCCAAAAGAAATGGCATCATTCGCCCCATATTTGGGCAGCAACGAGACCTCGTTCAAATCACGATCATTTGGGCCTTAAGTTGGCTGTTAGCAAGGAAATGGCATGCAAGGATGTTTGGCGGTGTGATGTGCAAGGACACCCATTTCACAACTAGAAATGCATGATAGGTGAAGGAAAAGGAAAGTAGCAAGCAATGCAATAGTGTGTAACTAGCCTAAGGCCTGTGTCACACATGAGGTGGAAATGTGGTAGAAGGCATCTGAACCAATCACGCCTTGAGAATTTGCCCTTGGCCAAGGGTATTGGAGGGCTACCCCTTTATGCAAAGAGGGAGATAGCAAATGTGAGCCAAAGCTCGAGTGCAACATATTCACCACCAAGTATGATAGACATAGATCCAAGAGGCAGCATTGATTGGCAAAGATCAGCATATGCCTTGTTCATTTGAAGGTGTCTAACAGAGGCCTAGGGCTTGTGTCACATTGGGGCACGTGCCACACTGAGCTTTTTGCTTGTGGCCACCCAAGTCATTGTCCCTAACTTTCAACGAGTCAATTTAGCCAACTTGTAAGGCTCTCAGATTTTGCATTTTTCACTACTAGAGCTCAATCCCTATTATGCCCATTCCTGCCATGCCTTTTGTAGATGGCCTTTGTGGGTGAAAAGGTCAAGGGGTCGAGTCCGCCCCTCTGACACGCGCGACACCTAACTAACTAACACCCCCACTCCAAAGGGGATTGACAACTTGGAATCCTCATTAGCAAGGGAAACCACGAGCCAAAGGGGATCTATGGCTCATTATCCTTGTTGAACTTCCACTCTTTTAATGTTGAGGGAGGGACATCCCCGACCAAAGCGGATCTACGGTTTGGTATCCTCATTAAACTTCAATTGTTCAATCTTGAAGAAGGAAAAGAATGCCATGCTATGAAGGCTCGACCTCACGGTCAAGAGTTTATAAACCAAATGCCCTACCATTACACTAACACAAATTGATCTCGAGGGAGAAATGCAAGTACGTACAATAAAATTTTGGATCCCCTTACTGCCATAATTCACACATGGTTTGCATAAAGCTCGCTCAATTCACAACACTTGCAAAGTTCATAACGCGTTTACAACATATTTCACACATTGATTGTGAGGGGTAGTACACAAAATTTAGTTGCTCGCAAAGTTTACATGCACTTCACAATTTTACCGATGGCCAAGATTTCACCGAAAATGCACGTTTCATTATGGCCCATTGATCCCCTCTCGTAAGATCCATGTCAATTAGTTTTGAGGCTAAATACTTCTCTATTTTGTGTATGTGCACATATGGGGGGCCATGCCGCTATCTAGCACAAGGTGTCCTTGAGGCGATCAATGGCCCTAGATTAGTGGGTGATTTGGACATTCCAATCCTCCCAAAGGGGGAAAAATGGCACCCGTGGTTCAGCCCAATGTGAATGCGCAAAGTGTGCGTGCACAATGTAGGATGGGGAAGAGGAGAGATGACACAAGGAGTGGGTGGAGTGACCTCTGTGCAGAAGTAAGCGAGAGTTCTCCTTATTTCTTGTATATGTACAATCAATAAAGATAAAGTGTGGGATGTTGGATTCAATGTTCGACCTGGGGTAAGACACACCGCCTTTACCCCAACAACCTCCCACTTAAAGGCAAATATGTGATATGTGTGGGATGTCGGATTCAATGTTCGACCTAGGGTAAGACACATCGCCTTTACCCCAACAACCTCCCACTTAAAGGCAAATATGTGATAAGTGTGTGCTATTAGCTAAACTACTATTACATACAAGAAAATAGGTGAGACACTCTCTCAACCTATGACCATTGGCTTGCTCACTCGATCTATATGCAATCATATCGACTCTACTAGAGCCTACATGCAAATCACACAGACAACTTTGTATGGTATGCATGGCTCCTTAATGCATCATGCTAGTGTTAGTCATCATGTGAATGACAATCCCTGGTGCAAATGCTCCCAATTATAGCTGCTAGGTCAGGACTCCACACTAGTAGATCGTACATGAGACGCTAGAACATTGACAAAATCTGTGGAAACCTAGTTGTACTAGACTCCTCAGTGCTATGTGCATGCATTGCATCATCAGGACTACTCATCATGTATGGGTGTGTCATCATCAACACTAGGATGGCTACATCCCTCTCATCCATAAACAAAACTATGTGTCCTAGCATCAACTCATCAACCTCTAGCATGAGCATATCAAAGAGTTGTATGTCCATATGTCTCTAGGGAGCAGACCTGCTCTACCTCTATTTGCATAGACTTTGATGACACCTATTATGTCTCATTGGAGCAGCCTTGCTCTACCTTTACCTTTGCAAAGTCCACTGACATGTCCTACATAGCTACATGCTCATTCTCATGAGCATGGTGGAGCTCACTAGCAAAGGAGACATGTTTGGTCTCTTGCTCAATGCATGCCTACAACAAAATCAAGACTCTGTCATCTCATACCTCACATACATGCATAGGATATACCATGCCACTCCATGCTCCCTTGGCAATTAGTAATGATCAGTAATGCATTTGGAACAACTGCTCTCTAAGGAGTATCTGACACCTACAATCTGTTAACTGGCTCACTGAGATCAAACGTTGTCTCAATAGAGGAGCTTATTGCACATGTCATAGCATATATCATGCGCCTCTAGGTAATGAAACCAAATATATTGCACCTACAATGTCAAACACCGAACCATCAACCAAGTGCACACGACCAAAGCTCCCACTAGAGAAAGTGATAAACCTCTCACAATGTGGTGTGATGTGGAATATTGCACCCTCATCTAGCAACCAACGTGAAGAAGTGCCACCTCTCAAAGAAACGTAAGTAAGAGGAACACTACAGGTAAATGTCACATCATCAGCATGGGCATATGAAGCCACCTCTCTAGCATGCATCAAAATCACATCTACATCTTGCATGCATCATTACCGCTACCTCATACATCAAAAGCAACAATGCCTAATGCGCCTTGTGTGACCACAATGCCAACAATACAAGTATCATCATGAAGGAGAACTTCGTCTCTCATGAGTCATGTTTGTAGACTCTGAAACGTCACACATATCTACTAGATGGATGCCAAGAAACTAAAGCTACGGTGAGAAATCCTGGCAAAAATTTGACAGAGTCTCCCTTGTAAACTAAGCAACATCTAACTATGCCAAATATCCAACAAAGTGGGAAGATCACTCGACCACCACATCAATTTGATGCTCACATATGCATAATGTAGCTCTATCAAAGCAATGCACAATAAGTAGCAATGTCCAAGTAGAATCTGCGCACAAATAATTCAAGGATAAACAATTCCCAAAAGAGCATAAAGCGCATAACCATATGCATTAGTAAAGAGTAAACACGATGCTCAATACACATCCCACCAAAATTGTATGCACAATCTGACAACTACAAGTAACCTATAACCTCTGACTACATGTAAGCCATAGCCACTATGAGCATACATAAATCTCACTCTTGCAAGAGTGGATATAAAAACACCAATCTATGTCCGAAACTGGCAAACCTATCAAAGTGAGAGTCAAAACTTGATCACTATCAATGTAGGAGTAAATCTCTACCATCAAAGCATTAGAGAGTAAGCCATAGATATGTAGAAAGCATGGTGGGAATCTAGGGGAAACAGACAGAGTTCCCCTTGAAGGTTAAGCAAAATCTTAAAAAATCTCATAAAAAACACATAGACCATAAACGCACACTCAGTGTCTCAATAGCAAATCCACATATGGTATACATAAACCGCAAAAATCCTTGCAATCTAGCTCACTCATAAATGAGTAGTTCTATGAAGAATTGTGCATGGCTAGAATCCTTGTAAACCTGTGAATCTACCATTTGTGAGCTGTTCTTCTTGCTTCTACAAGGCCTCCATGTGTGTGTGTTGCAAAGAGCAATGCTCCACACACACCCAACGATGCTATATCCAAGCTCTCTCTCTCTCTCTCTCCCCCCCCCCCCCCCCCCCCGATCCAAAAGGCTTGTGTGGTGGTAATGTGAATGCCTGCATATGCAAACAAAAACCTCTGCTCTGTCTTTCTAGCTCTCCTTCTTTGTAGCGCTACTGTTCTAAACTCAACATTGTTTGCTTTTCATTTATTTTTTTACTGTTGCGTTAGTGAAGGTTTCAAAGCTAAAAAATCGTGTTATTGAAGGCTCCTCCCCAACACTGCAGAATGAGTCCATGTCGCCCTACTTTCCAGTGCTACAATAGCATTGTCAAAATATATCAATGCTATTTTCCCCCTTCTCTCTCTCTCTCTCTCTCTCTCTCTCTCTCTCTCTCTCTCTCTCTCTCTCTCTCTCTCTCCCCCCCCCCCCCCCCAAGCTCTCTCGACTCACTGCACTCTTTCCAAGCTTAAGTTTCCCGAGCTTTCCAAGCTTTCTCGATTCACCTGCAGTAGTCGATTCTCTATAGATCCTGAACCTTGTGAGCTCCCAAGCCTTTTCGAGCTTTGTGAGACCTTAGGCTCCTACTAAGCCCATTGCACACAAAATAGAAATTAGGGCAATCGCCGTGCTGGGTTGCACTCCAAGAGCTCCACGTTGTCTTCGATCCGCTCTAGATCTACACGCTCCACACTCTTTCCGCTCCACTCCAGATCTACCAAGTTTTGCTGCCATCACTCGCATGCAAAGTGTCGCATTGAAGCTCCCCACTCTGCCAAATCAAGCAAGACATCTCCTTTCGAGGTGTCGGGATTCGCTCCTGGTATGGACTCTCTCATCACGCAAGAGTGCCTAGATGTTTTGTTCATTGTTCAACAAGCGTCCTTCCGCAGGAAATTGTAGTCTCTCCTCTTTCAGGATGTGATATGCTTTCGGGCATTCGATGGTTTTGTGAGCATAACCCTCTCATTGATTGGGCGGAAAATACGTTCACTTTCAATGCCAAAAGTGACTCTCCCATTGTCGTTCGTGGAGAGCAAGTTGTTCATTCTTCATCTGTCATTTCTAATGTGCAGGTGAAGATTGAAAGGAATCAGGAGAAGGAGACTCTCTCAGTCTTGTCTTCTCCAAAGCATGACACACATGATTTGCATGATATAGATGTGATTACTCACAAGCATGATGATTTGTAGGATAAAGATGTAATTGTTCACAAGGATAATGGTTTAGTTAATACTTTGTCTAGTGAAGCTAACTTCATTACAGATTCGATCAATCATGAAGAACCGATCTTGGCTCTAGAGTCAAGGTCCCGATAACCCCCACAGGAAGTATTGTGTATGCGCATGATTAGTCAGTACGCATTGTTCGAGTGTTTCATTCGTGGTGCTTTCCTGTATTTTAGTCACCGTCCTTATGTGATGCCTTTTCACAGGCATGCCATATTGCACGATGAACATGATTCACTCATGAATGAGCACGGATGTATGTAGATTACTCATGAAAAGATGAAATGTTTGTACCCAAGGAATTCACATTCCATGTCTCTTCCTTGGCATGACACAGTATTCGAAAGAGCACAAGAAGGATTGAGCATCACACATTGGCATTTCCATTGTGATTTTCCACAATTGATTGATTTAGATCAAAAAGCCAAGATTCGATTCCATTGTTTGCGTGTGTTTGATGAACGGTTTGGCACTCCGTCTATATGTTCATCTAATTGCATACACAGTTTTTTAAGAAGACTAATTTTTCCACTCACTTTACATGGAATGGCTATGTTCATGTTTTTGTGTTGGAAGTGGTTTCAGGAATTTTCATCCTCGAAGATTCTTGAAGAAGGTAGACGCATGACTATAGACGAAGTTGAAGCATTGAAGGAGCCGCATATGTCTTTGTGTCGCTTTCAGCGCGGCCCAAAGAAGTAAGCGTTGCAGACCTTTATGAAGTTCAAGTATCGCATGACCCATGCATCAGAGTGGGTCGGCGTAGAGTCCTTTCCAAGATTCCAGACCCTGTTGGCGATCTCCCTCGATGCTATACAGTTCGGTACCAATACCTCACTTTGAAAAGGAGGGGATGTCACGTTCACATCTAGCCGTACGTGTACGTGGACAAGCTACTTCATGACAAGGGTTCAATTAGCCTAGCTTAGCAAGTGTTATGGTACTTTTGTGAGTCTATTCACAGACCGTGCATGTCTAGGCACTTAGAGTAGATGCATATCCTCTAGTTGCACACAACATGATCATCAGATTACAATCAGAACCCATCAGGAGCATTTTTACAGTGCATAGACCTATTTTCTCTATTTTAGCCATTTTTCACTTATTATTATTAAGTGACTTTTGTTGGGAAACTGGGTAGAGCAATTTGACAAGCAAGTATATAAGAAAACCTAGCGCTAGCACTTTTTGGCAGAAGAGGCAGCAGGAACCTTGTGTTCAACAGTGCACCTTCTTGGCAAGACCCCCTTGGCAGTCAACCTGGCGTTTTCATTCAATAGAACCAGCATTTTTCTCAAGTGCAGATCATCCGAGCGTTTTGTAACTTGCAGATCAACCTAGCGACAACAACACTCAATAGATCACCTAGCATTTTTGCAGCAGGACCCAAAACCAGCCTAGCATTTTTGGATCAGCATGACAACCTAGCGTTTTGCAGATTCATCGCGACAGATTCCCCACTTGCATTAGCGTTTTCAATTTTCAACATATAGACACTGCATAACAAGTCCCGAACCTCGCAAAGCTCACCTTCTTGCAACAGATCCTCGTCGCACGGTTAGATCAGCCGAAGTTTGCAAATTCAGCCCGAAAAACGCAGATTTCAGCATCTGCGTTTTCAGCGCATCGTCGTCGCATTGTCTTCATCACCGTCGTCACCGACATAGAGTCAAAATTCAGCAGATAAAGATTTGCAGATTTCAATCCTTAGCATTTTCATATTTCAGCCCGTCTCGTCATCGTCCTCATTGTCATCGACATCGTCGGCAAGTTCATTTCATTGTAGAGATTTGTGCAATCAATAGTAGACCGCTCTCGCCATAGAGAGTGGGGCCTTCGGAGGAGGGTTGACAACATTCTGGTGTCGTATTCTTCCTCTCTATCTCTCAGTCTCAGCACCTTCAATCATAGTGTTTGCCACTTTGTTTTGTGATCATTTGCACTCTCTCACTAAAGGAACGGAAGGCTCTCCCTTCCGTAAATAAAAGGAACCCTTAAGCATAGTTCGGAGCACTCATCTTGAGTAAAGTTCAACATTCACATCGGCTGCACCTTACAATAGTAGCAACAAAGCCGCCTTCATCAATGGAAAGAAGGCATGGGAGCATCCTTTGAGAGGTGAAGTTAATTTTTATGTAACAACCATCACCTAAGACCATGCTTTGGAGGGGTGTCCATTTGCAAATGGGGATGTTTAGTATTTGAGTCTATGGAGTACCCAAGCCACGTTGGGTAGTGTTGCAACGGTCACCCATCTGTCTAAAGTCAGGCATGTTGGCATGGACTCTAGGTGGCGACTTGCTATTCGATAAGCAAAAGGTTGAGCACCTAAGAGCATGGACAATGAAAAATCTCTGCTCACGATGAAACTAATAGGCTATACCCCTCTTGTTGAATGTAGATAGGCTAAGAGGGCTCCCCCATAGGCCTGCTAACGACGCCTTTGGGGGCCCTTTTGAAGCATTATAGTAGCCCATAGCATTTTCTCAAAAGTTGAAGCGCAGTTGCGAGGTTGTTGCAAAAGATTCGGAAGATGGGCTTGCAATTTCGCTAGGGGGTACTCAAAGTACCCACCAATCTGAGAAACGCCTTTTCACAGGCCGTGGAAGGCTACGTTTTGAATCTTCCACCATTTCTTTCCAAAAATTAGAAACGTAGACTGCATGGTGTAGGTAAGGCTTCCGTTCGGCATGGGGTATGGGGCTCTCATGCAAAATACATAGGGGCCTCCACGTGCTGCATGGCCCTCCAATGTAGAGGGCCTATGGGGGAGCCCTCCGGCTAGTTAAACATCAACGGGCAGGCACTCACATTCATTTTGGGGTGGGCGGGCCTCAACACTAAAGGGCACGGAGCGTTAATGAGGGGCAAGCGGTTGGATCAACGGGTTGGAAGAAGCGCACGGATCTCGAGATGAATGAAAGATGAAAAAAATAGGCGCTCGTCGCAGGCATCCGAACTCGAACCCTCGCTACCGTCGTGAGAGCCCAATGCACTAACCGCTACGCCCACGACGCGTTCATTGACATATGGGCAACCCATGAAATGATAAATAAACTTGGACAGGCTCCCTACTTGTCCAAGTTTACTTTTTCGTGTTCTACTTTACTCTGGCCATCTTACGACTGCACGCGTCCCGATCTTCGTGCCCTAGTTTCGTTGCCGTAGATCCCACCGCTTGGGCTTTATTAAATTGCATGTGCCCTTTAGTGCTGAGGATGGGCGGGTGAGCTTTACACACCTATCAGCCCAAATCTCAGTAGAAAGGATTTCAGCAAATGCTGCGTAGCCTATTGGTTGTGCCTGATTTATGATGCTGTCACGACGTGAGCTCCATCCCTGCCCATCGTTGGGCTGTCCCTCATCTTGGACGCTCCTCTTTTTGTGCAGGTCGCCACCTGGAATCCACGCTTGGGCAGGCGGTGTGTAACCGCCCTAAACACGTTTGCTTAATATTCACTTTGTAAAAGACGCCCGCCCACCCCAAAAAGAGGGTGCGTGCCTGCCCAATGGTGTGTAACCAGCCTTACCAGTAGAGTAGCGAAGCAGAGGAGTGTGCGTTGATGGCGGAGATGAGACATCCCGGCAGACAGCAGCAGCAGCATTTGCAACAGGAGGCCCCGCTTGTCGAGAAGCGCGAGCGCGCCGCTTTCTCACCTCTGCATTCCTCCCCCTCCTCGTCTGCTCCGAGTACTCCTCTTTTATCAGGTAACTCGGAGGACCGCCTTCCATCGCATAAATCCCTCTTCCGTCGAGCCATTTTCGCCTCCCTTGCCATCACGATTCTCCTCGGAGCCTTCTTTCTACCTTCTCTCTGGGATCTTATCGTAAGAGTTTCACTGTCTCTAGGCATTTTTACCAGGATCAATTTATGACCTTCTTCTGCTTTGTTTTATGCGCAGAACCCTCCATTCCTGTGTCAGAAAGATGGAATTGCTCTGCGTTGCCCACTGGTATGTTTGCTGTTTTTTCATCCCACATTTACATCACGTGTTTCTGTTATGAATGAATGGAAGTAAAGGTGGGCAAGCTAGCAACACCGAACTTCATCAACCTTCTTTTCATTCATATGAGACACAACCTTGTCTCTATGAGGAAAGTCGCCACCGTTGCTTGAAGTCGTGTCTTTTGGAGCTCGGTTCAAGCTTGCGTGATATGGTAGATGTTTTGCACACTAACAAAGATGAGATTCTTGATATTGCTGGTGATTGCTTTGATGCACTATTTATTGCCAAGCCGACAATCCATGCTATTTCACAAGTTAGAGAGAAGATTTGGTCTCATATTCAACCGAGCTCAAGCTTTTGGTCTTTAGGGTTTTAGGCTCCACGGTTTGTGCTCCGTAAGTTCTTCAAGTTGGTTGGTTCAGTTTCTCTTGTCTACTCGGCCAGTTCTCTTCCAGGTGGTCATGCCACATTATCACTTTGTGACATTTTCCCTTCTTGAAAGAATTGTAATCGCCCTTGATTACACTTGCAAAAATAGCCAAAGGGACATAAATTTTTAAAGTAGATAATGACTCTTATGTATTTATGCACTAGACTCCACCAATCGAGCACTTCTACAAAGACATCAGTCACTGATCAATCACATTTTTGTCGACGGTCTCAAAGACAAATCTTGATTCTTGTAACCATTTAGGAGTCTCATCCAGAGCAATCACATCCAGAGCACACTGACCTTTTCACGGATGTCTTGATCTACTAAATCTTGCTACAATCAAATTCATATGCTTTCACATTTCAATCAAGCAAATCATGGCCATGACGATTGTTATGTCTCGCTTACAAGAGAGGAGATCTAGCTTAGACGCTATCGGGATGGGCGTTCAGAGTCCGAGCGAACAGTGTGAACTCGGTCAGTGTGACCGGCTATTATTATAAAATGGAGGCAAAGGAGTTATCGACTCTCACTGGTGCCAGTGGTTAGCCCGTGAGGTTAGGAGTGCGTGAGGTCACCTCGATGAGGCGAGATTGGGTGGTATGGGACACTCGGTCTAATAGGTGCATGCCTAGTCCTTGGACGCTGTCCCAGCACGAGAGAGCCGTCGGATGGTGGCTATGGTCAGGTGGTTTGTCCGACGTGTATCTGTAAGCGGTGTGTATAGCCGGGAGATCCACTCCGGGTATATTTGTTTCATGGTATCAGAGTCGGCTTGGCTACTTAATGGATCGTGTGCACACCTATAGATTGGTTCAAGTCTGATAATCTTTGTTTCATGCAATTCTTGATGAAATGGTTGCTTAACTAATTGTATTTCTTCTTATGAGTGTATTCTAGTGAAAGTTAATGTGTTTTTGACTGATTTTTGATAAAATTCAGCAATCTAAAGACTAACAAGGGGGAATGCTGATAATTAGAGAGTTATTTGTTAATTTGTTGATTTACAATTAAATTCAGCACACATAACCTTTTGTGTTCTCTGTATTCTTCCTCTGTGGAAAGTGTAGAGAGAAGAAGAAAGAGAAAGAGTTGGTTCACCTTCCCTATCGCCTCCAGTGTGGAGGAGAGAGAGAGAGAGAGAGAGAGAGAGAGAGAGAGAGAGAGAGAGAGAGAGAGAGAGAGAGAGAGAGAGAGAGAGAGAGAGAGTTACCTCTCTGTGTGCGCTTGTTTGAGTCTGCATAGGACGATAGGGGGGAGAGAGAGAGAGAACTTTGGCTTCCAGCGTGGGTTCTTTTTTTTCCAACGTGGCACTCAACTGACAGCCCGTCGTGTGTTTGACACGCACGAGCATAAGCAATTTTTTTCCCCCAAGTTGACATCCGTGCGCTCTCTCCCTACCTCCACGAGATATCGGTACGGCAGAGCAGTGCTTAATTTTTTTAGACTTGCGTTGGAGTTTTTACGCTACCACTTATTTTATTAAGTGGCCTTTTATTAAACATGGCCAAGTGACTTTTAAGTGTGGGCACTTTAATTTTTTTAAGGGATCAGTATGAAACTTGCATGTTATTAAAACACTTGCAGGTTATTAAAAAGACTTATAGAGACTCAAAAGTTTGTAGAGAAATTAATTTCTTAGCTTCCTACTCCTCTCTCTCACCTGCTCGCGTTCCCGCGCTTCGGCCATTATTTGCTCGCCTCTGGACGCTCACACAGACACATAGAGCTTCTTAGAGTTCAACTTTTCGCAACCGAAAAGTGCAAAAAAAGCCTATTTTTGCATGAAATTTCCAGGTTTTCACCGAATTTCGCTATGGATTTCTTCGCATCGGATGCGTAGCGTGATGACGCGCGAAGTAATATTCAAAATTCAAATTTCGTTCACGCATGCTCTTTACACATAGATTACATGCACTTCCAAAGCTTCGACCAAGGAACGTTCATACGAACATTTGCGTGACCTCTCTTGAAGGGGTTGTACAGGGGTTTAACGCACGGTTTACCGCTCTGGAAAATACAGCTCAGTTGACGATTGCGCGTATTTTCGAGGGCGAAACCAAACTCCGGCAGTTGCGGACGCAGGTTGCTGCTTTTGGGTGTTTACAGGGTGGTCCTACTACCACGATTCTGTGCAAAATCACTAATTTCTCAGGAGAAGAGAAAGAATGTACGGAATTGGCTGTAAATAATTGGCTTCGTCACTGGACCACGTAGTTTGATCTCCATGGGGAGCATGACGAACGGAGGCTTCAAACGATTCCTCTTTATCTGCGCAGTAAGGCGCTTACCTGGTGGCACGACATGATAGGGGGGTTGATTTTTGTGTGAAGTTCAAGAAAGACTTTGCCAAAATGGATGCTTTGAAAGCGTATGCAAAATTGCAGAGTCTTTTGATGAAGACTCTATCTTTTGATAAGTACACGATAGCTTTCAAGGAAGCGCTCACCTTCTGCAAGGTGGACTCTATTCATGCTGTGCACATGAACTTGCTTGGATTACATGAGTATTATTGTTGGACCTTAATTAAAGACAAAGCCCTGACCGACATCGAGGATGCAGTGGCAAAGGCCAAGACGTTCCTTTAATAAATGGAGCGAATTATGAGAAAAAAAGCAGCTCATACCATCAATCCGTCGAGGGCACTTCGAGGAAGTGACCTCGATTCCAACAAAGGTCCAAATCCCCGTTGAGGCCTTCTCAGGAGTAGAAGAAAGCAAAAAATGCTTCAGTTGCTGCTGATGCAGTGAAGAAGGGGGACTTGCTTCGGATATGGCGAGACATGTCACCAAATCAAAGATTGCCCCAAGAAGAAGACCAAGAAACCGTAGGGTCGTCCTTCGGCTCAAATTCACGAGATCTTAGGTAACTTTGATGTTATTCAATTTGAAATCCATCACTTAGTGCACAACATGCTCTAATTTACTTTTAGCACCAAAGTGTTTGATAAGAACGATCTTCTCCATTTCCCCGGAAAGATCAATGGACCATACTCTTTGATTATAGAAGATTACACAATTTTGTGGATGCAAAATTGGTGCAGAAATTGCGCCTGCAAACGCGGGACAATGACCACGAGTATCGCGTGAAGATGGCTCGTGGCGAGGATATGGATGTATGGAATCTAATTGTTCCAAATTTGTTGCTCGAGCTAGTTGATTACAAAGAGAACCTAGATTTCCACATCATGCGCTTAGACAAAGTAGATGTTATTTTAGAAATTTCATGGTTTTATGATAAACAAGACACGTTGTATATAGACTATGGACATCACTCTCTTGTTATTGTTAAACAGGACATGCCTCATGTATTTGTGTCGCTTTGTAAAAATGATGGTTTTGCAATATCAATTGTTACTGATTTAGAAATGTATAAGGATACAAAGTCTTTTGATGTTGACTTTTATTAATGTGTACCATCTGCTTGGTTTGATCCATTAGTGCTTGGTATCTGCTTGGTTTGATTCATTAGTGCTTGGTACTTCTATCAGTGAATTTCGTAAAAATGTTTTATGTTCTGTTGAACTTCGGAATTCCGATGAATCCAACCCGATGCGAGAAATTATGACTGATTTCAAGGATGTTTTTCCCGACGATCTACCTACTTGCTTGTCGCCTTCGAGAGGAGTAGATCATGCCATTGAGTTGATGGCTATTGAGTTGGTGGGTGGTAGTCAACCCTTCTCAAAGCAACCCTATTGGTTTAATAAAATCGAGGAGGATGCCGCTGAAAGATTATCTCGACAGGGGTTTTGTTCGACCAAGTAAATCCCCATGGGGAGCGCTAGTGTTACTTTCTCAAACGAAGGATAACACCGTGTGCTTTTGCGTGGATTTCAAGGGGTTGAATAAGCTCACTGTCAAGAATAAGTATCAGCTCCTGCGTATGGACGATTTGATAGATCGGCTCCTTGGGACATTGTATTTTACGAAGATAGACCTGTGATATCATCAGATACGGATCAAACTGGAAGATGTTCCCCAGGTTTCCATACGCGTTGTGGTCACTATGAATTTTTGGTCTTGCCTTTAGGTTTGACCAACGCTCCAGCTACGTTTCAGCAAATGATGAATGATCTGCTGAGACCGTTTCTATGCAACTTCATTGTTGTATTTCTTGATGACATCTTGATTTACAGCCGAAGTTTGTCTGCGCATTTGGCGCATATACGCGTTGTTCTTGAGGCACTGAGAATTGAGAAGCTTTATGCTAAGGCTTCTAAGTGTGAATTCTTCAAGAAAGAGCTTCTGTATTTGGGTCATATTATTACTCGCGATGGAATTCGCGCGACCATGAAAAGTTGGTTAAAGTGCGAAATTGGTCTATTTTGAAGAATGTGCGCCAAATAAAGTCCTTTTTAGGCTTTACAGGATTCTTTTGCAAATTTATCAAGGACTACTCTAAAGTTGTTGCGTCGCTTACGGAACTTCTAAAAGGAGGGGTGAAAGGACCGAAGACTTCGGGTCCTCATCGTAAAGGTAATCTCCCTATTGTCTGGAGTGAGTATCTCGATGAGAGCTTTCGGACACTAAAGCACTTGGTGACTACTGCGCCAATATTTTATATCGTGGATCCTAGCAAGCCATTTGTAGTTGAAATGGATGCTAGTGATTATGCAATTTGTGCGGTGTTATACTAGGATGGACGTCGTGTTTGTGTTTGAAAGTAAGAAACTTTCTGATGTTGAGATGCGTTATCAAACGTATGAGAAGGAGCTTTACGCCTAGTCCGCGCCTTGAGAAAGTGACGACACTACTTGTATGGCTCTACGTTTGTTGCATGGACATATCATCACTCCTTGCGCTATGTCTGTGATCAGGGTGATCTCAGAGGCCGGACGATGGGTTGAACTTATGCAAGAGTTTGACTTTGAGATCCGTTAGAGAAAAGGATCCAGCAATCGAGTTGTCGATGCACTCAGCGGGATTCTTGAAGTTAATGCCTTGTCTATGGCTGAAATCTCTCTCTCTCTCTCTCTCTCTCTCTCTCTCTCTCTCTCTCTCTCTCTCTCTCCAAGGGCTATGTCATTCCGATAGCTATTTTGGTAAGATATGGAACGAGGTCGAAGTGGGGCACGACTTGTGTACAGGCTTTGGCGGTCCGGAGACCCAAGTGAGTCATGCTGGAGAGACGAGACAACGACAATATCCCATTAGAGGTGGATTATTGTTCAGAAATGGAAAGGTCTGCGTGCCGGAAATTGATGAGGTTTGATAAAGGATTTTGTTCAAACTTCAAATGCCACGATGTTCCTAGCGTTGAGCACCCAGGCATGCAGAGAACTCTGGCTTTGGTGAAGCGATATTTCTATTGGCCAAGGATGCGCTCTTACATAGAGAGCTATGTGAAGAGATGCACTTAGTGTCAGATTAATAAGGCAGAGAGCCTTAAGAAAGCTGGCCTGCTACATCCATTGGCAACCCAACCATGGACTTCATTGTTGGTTTGCCAAATACTAGTCGGGGCAATGACTCCATTTAGGTTGTGGTCGATATACTCACAAAAATGGCAAAATTTATACCAACGAAGTCGACAGTAAAAAGCCATGAGTTGGCAGTTTTATTTGTTGATCAGCTTTACAAGCTGTATGGTTTGCGAGAGGATATTGTGAATGATCGAGATACTAAGTTCATTGGGCGATTTTGATGAGTTGTGTTTGCTTATCTTCAAACGAAGTTGAGTATGTCGTCTTCTCACCATCTTGAGTCCGACGGACAAACTGAGAGGATGAATCAAACGTTAGAGGACATGTTGAGAGCTTATGTCTCTCATAGACAGTCTGATCGGAAAAAGTATCTTAAACAAGTGGAGTTTGCCTATAATAGTAGCAAGCATTCTGCTGCTCAATTTAGCCCATTCATGCCGATGTATGGATTTGAGCCTAAATCCCTGATTGCTATTGGCTTAGAGAAAGTCAAGGAACTTCAAGCTCTTGATTTCTTGAATGAAATGCAAGAAATGCTCGAGTTGGCTAAGGATAGTATAAGAACGGCTCGTGATCGAGTCACTACTTATGCTAATCAAGAGAGATCTCCAAGGAATTTAGAGGTGGGACAATGGGTCTATCTGAAGATACCCAAGGATTCCAAGACTATGCGAACGAGAAAGCATTCTAAGCTTTTAGCTAGATATTGTGGTCCGTTCTTGATCACAAAGAAAATTGGTCAAGTTGCTTATAAACTGGCTCTTCCTTCGGATGTTAGTGTACATCCAGTGTTTCATGTCAACCGCCTTAAAGAAAAAATAGGCGAAGCCGACGTTGTTGTGCCTATCGAGGAAAATGTATGACAAGATATGCAAAATGAATATATTCCTCGAGAACCAGAGGCTGCTTTAGATCATCATACCCGTCATTCGCGCCAAAAAGCTTACAAATGAGTACTTAATTAAATGGAAGGGTCAATTTGAAAGGTTTGCTACTCGAGAGTCAGTTAGAGCTTTGAAAGCTCAGTATCCCCACTTCATTGATGAGGACATCAATGGTTCTTAAGGGGGGAAGTATGCTTACAGGAGAGGGGATCTAGCCTAGACGCCGTCGGGATTGGCGTCCAATGTCCAAGCTGATGAAGTGTGAACCTGGCCATTGTGGCCGGCCATTATTATAAATGGGAGGCAAAGGCCTCATTTGTAGTTATTGACTCTCACTGGCAGAGTGCTAGTGGTTAGCCCATGAGGCTAGGAGCGCGCGAGGTCACCTCGAAGAGGTGAGGCCAGGGTGGTATGGGACGCTCGGTCTTACAGTTGCATGCTTGCATCCTCGGACGCTAGCCCCAACACGAGAGAGCTGTCGGATGGTGGCTATGGTCGGGTGGTTCTTCCGACGCGTGTCTGTAGGCGGTCTGTGTAGCTGGGAGATCCACTCTGCGTAATCGTTTCAACCATCCCCACAAGACAGTACATCCACATGGCATGCAATTTACAAATCACACACTTAGTTCACGCTGAACATTTGTGTTTCAATCATTCAATCTAGCTATCTCATTCCGTCCAGAACTCTTGATCCACCTAGATCATCTCATCCTTCCGAAACTCTTGATGCACTTGCAACAGTGTCCAGTCATCTCATCCAGATAGACATCTTGATGCACTAGATTTTCATTCACTGAGCATCACATCTAGATCTCACCGATCTCTGAGAGATGTCGAGATGCACCAAGTTCAAATCACATTTATTCTTCATTGACTTAGCCGTCACATCCAGATCTCATTGATCTCTAACTGATGCCTAGATTCACTAAGTTCAAATCATTCATCAAACAAAGTGTTGCAGACATTTCATCTTTCTTTACATGTCTCTAACAATACACATATGAAAGAGCATATATTTCAGCCAAGGCCTCATTTGTAGTTATCGACCCTCATTGGTAGAGTGCCAGTGGCTAGCCCGTGAGGCTAGGAGTGCGCGAGGTCACCTCGAGGAGGTGAGGCCGAGTGGTATGGGACGCTCGGTCTTAAAGGTGCCCGGTTACGTCCTCAGACGCTGGCCCCAACACGAGGAACTGCCGGATGTGGTATGGGACGCTCGGTCTTAAAGGTGCCCGGTTACGTCCTCGGACGCTGGCCCCAACACGAGGGAGCTGCCGGATAGTGACTATGGTCGGGTGGTTCGTTCGACGCGTGTATGTAGGCAGTCTGTGTAGCTGGGAGATCCACTCCGCACATTTGTTTCAACCATCCCCACAAGAGAGTACATCCACATGGCATGCAATTGACAAATCACACACTTGGTTCTCACTGAACATTTGTGTTTCAATCATTCAATCTAGCCATCTCATTCCGTCTAGAAGTCTTGATGCACCTAGATCATCACATCCTTGCGGAACTCTTGATGCATTTGCAACAGTATCCGATCATCTTATCCAGATAGACATCTTGATGCACTAGATTTTCATTCACTGAGCATCACATCCAGATCTCACCGATCTCTAAGAGATGTTGGGATGCACCAAGTTCAAATCACATTCATTCCTCATTGACTTAGCCATCACATCGTGATCTCATTGATCTCTAATAGATGTCATTCATCAAACAAGATGTTACATACATTTCAACTTTCTCTACATGTCTCTAACAATACCTCTAACAATACACACATGAAAGAGCATATGTTTCAGCTCAATCAAGGAAATTTCCAATTCAGTGCACACAGTTCATAAAGTCATTCCGCATACTGTTAGCCTGTCAATACCCTAAAATCTCTGAGAGATATTAGTGACTTTATTCAATCTATGCAATCTGTGACAAAGGAGTGGAGTGGCTCCCCTCTTGTGCAGTCCGCATCGCACCAGATTCAACCTTGCAGGTTCATTGGTAACTTTTGGCATAGAAACTGCTAATAGCCCAAAAGCTTCAAGGGACAGCTCTTTTTAAGAGAATTTGTGAGGTTCTCTTCCTCCATTTGCTTTGCATCGAGGGCCAAAAGGTATCCTTGACCAAATTATCGGGTGGACCTAACTTACCTTTCTGTTCTATTTGTGTGTCCTTTGACCTATTGGAACTTGGTAGCCTTGCTAGCCTCCTTGTCCTTGGCACCACTATCTGGATCTGGGGAATTCTCTGATCTACGAGCTGATTCCTTTTCCTTTCTTTCCCTTGCGTCTTGGGACTTGTGGGTAGCTTCGCTAGCCTCCCCTCAGCCCTGTCCATTGACTCATCATTCTCAATCATCGGAACCTTGAGATGCACTATCATCTGATCCCCTTTCTTCTTCGGAATCCTTTGATGAACTTGCATCTGGTTGCTTTATTTCGTTGAAACCCTCGGATGTGCTACCATCTGATTCTCTTACTACTCTAGAACCTTGTGATGAGCTGTCATCCAGTTCCCCTTTTTCATTCTCTTCACTGGCAGACTCTTGCCTTGTTGAGGTGAATACTATCATGTCCGTAGGGTAAGTCAATGAGCCAGCATTCCAAATCCTTGCTTGGCATGTCCCATAAGTCTTTGAATAGAGTCAGACTTTTGGTTTAGATAGTACTCTCGAATCTCTCATGGCAAACCACAACAAAACCGCTCAATGTGGTCTCTCAAAGTAATCTTCCGAAATGAATACACTGACAAATAAGTATCCCAAAGCCTCTGGCAGTAGGCATCCAATGTATCTTTCTTAGTCATTTTCAAGTGATGCAAAGCCGTGATGACATCTCTTTCATATTTGTTTGATATCCAAGTTGACGTAAAAATTTTTCTTGAATTTTACCCACGTTGCAGGTGCTTCTCTGCGTAACAACAGAGTAGACCACCATGTCTGTGCATTTTCTTTTAAGAAAGATGTCGCCCTTCGCACCTTGGAGTGTTCTGTGAACCAACCTCCAGAGGTTGTACAAACTCAAGGGCTCGATGGGTGTCCCGGTAGCCTGAAAACGTCTCAAACCTGACGGCGTGACCCCTTCCTTGAACTTCTTGGTCTTCTTGCTTATCTGCTTACTATCAGAAGAGGAGAAGCTCCCCCCCTCTGAACTGCTAGATGGCCTTGCATGCCTTCTAGACTTCTTCAGAAATTTGCTTTTCTTGCTGTTTCTCCACTTTCTCAGCCTTTTCTCATCCTCTTTGGAACTAGAGGACGACGAACTGTGGGAACTTTCTGAAGACGAAGAAAATTTGAGTCATCCTTGAAACGAGCACGCTTCTTGGATCTACTTGCCACCTCAAAACTCGACTGCCGGCCACAAATAACTCGGGAAATCCACCGATTTTCTCTTCTTGTGAGAGTGCTTCAAGCCTTTCATTATTTGGTTCATCTTCTTTTCAAGAGCTTTGTCAAGCTCTTTCCGTGAGTACAACTTCCGCTTTCCTGCACTCGTTTGTCATTTTAGCTTTCTACCTGATCTGAGAGGAGAATAAATGGCCTCTCGCCATCTCACGTGAATCTCATCCATCGGATAAGTCTTTATATACTTACATATTTCAGGTTCGGGGAGTACTTCATTAGTCTTTTCACACACGTGTCAACCTGCAGTTGACGTTTGTACTCCGCTTTGGTAAACATTCTCACTGAAAATTTGCCCAATTCTTCATTGTTTTCTTTGGTTCACGTGTCGGGTTTGAACCTTTCTTGCCTTCCCACTGAGAGGTGTTTTCTTTGTCCGATTCTCCACGAGAACCCATGTGTACTCTTGGGTTCTTTATGGCTTATGCCCCTTGAGACAAAGCGATGAAGGCGGGAGCGCGCCTGATGCGCGATGGACGAAGGGTGAGAGTGGCTAATAAGTCCAGGGTTGGGACCGAGGATCCTTCAAAAAAACTTAGCTCGTTTGTCAGATTCTCCTCGAAAATCAATGTGTGCTACATAAGGGATTGGATCTTTCGTAGAAGAAGAATCTTTTAAGCTTTGGTACCACTATTACAGGCTTGGACACTCCAAGCGAGAAATCATTAGCAACACATGAACAAAAACTTCAAAAATCATTGAACTTTAATAGAGCGAGAGAGAGAGGTGACACGGCACGGCGAAGTTCTGCGCCCAGAAGCACCGGCCTCAAAGACTAGTGCCCCTTCCGTTATTGATCACAATACAACTCTTGAGGGTCCTCTGCTCTCTGACTCTATGTCCAGATGCTTTGCAGAGTGAGAGGCCCAAGGACTCTTTTAAACTTACAAGGGATGCCCAAAACAGAGCCCAAAAGCAATCAGGTTCAAAAGCACTTTCCTCCGAAAAAAAGCTAGCAGTGGGCTCTCCAAAAGCAGCCAACAAAATTTGTGGAAATCTGTATAGCATGCCATGTGGCACCAACAACACAAAACGCGGGAAAATCCGTACTGTCCTGCCATGTCATCGTACAGACTGCCACGTCAGCATGTCAGTGCATTTTACGGAAATCCTCCTCGTAGTTCAAGCTTTTGGTCTTTAGGGTTTTAGGCCCTACGGCTTGTGCTTTGTAAGTTCTTCAAGGTGGTCAGTTCAGTTTCTCTTGTCTACTCGACCATTTGGTCATGCCATGTCATCACTTTGTGACAACAGGCTCTTTGGACGCTGTGGTATTTAAAGGCGACCAAGTCATTAGGCATACATTATGCGGCTCGAGATACAGACTCCCAGATCATTTTGCGAGGATGGAGTGATTCAGATTGGGGTGGAGATCCAGATGGATGACGGTTGACTAGAGGTTACACCTTTTCTTTTGGCTCAGGAGCAACTTCATGGAGCAGCAAGAAATAACCTACAATTGCCTTATCTCCCACAGAGGCAGAATATCGAGCTGTTTGCAGTGCTACATGTGAGTCAATGTGGATTCGGAGGCTACTTTTGGAGATGGGATTTTCCCTAGCAGACGACCATCATGTACTCTGACAACCAGAGTGTAGCCATTGTGAGGAACCCGATGTTCCATGTCTGGACCAAGCATATAGATACAATATTATTTTGTTCGTGAGAAGACCAAGGATGGCTCTATCTGACTAGAGTACATCCCGACTTCGGCGACTTCGGATAACCCTGCTAACATCTTCACCAGACCTCTTCCACAGGCGACATTATCCTCTCATGCCAGCTCCCTTGGACTTGTTTCCCATCTAGGAGCTGAGAGGGAGTGTTAGAGTTCAGTCTCCTGTCCGGTGGTAGCTCTAGTATCTCCCAAGAGCAGATTAGGGAGTGGGGAACTGTTTTGTGGCCATGTCTGGCCGTATCTGAGATAGACGCACTTGTTCTCGACGATGCACTCCACGTTGTTGGTCATTCGATAGGTTGGCATGAGGCGGGATGTGAAACCGGCCCGTAGGGCGGTAGACGTTAGCTTTCACCCGATCTTTAACACTTGACTTTACGACACAAAGCAATGACTTAAAAGGAACCTGTAACTGAGACTGGAATTACACTTCAAAACAAAAGCACGGCTAGGAAGCTAGAATGCTCCCAAGCAGACAGCAACACCTGTAGGCCCCAAAGGTTGGCACCCCTTTCGGTATTTCTTTATTCTTCAACAGAGGGAATGAAACCTGTGATTTCCTACAAGCTGTCCCGCACAATCTGGGCTGAATTCCATCTGTTCTGGCCCGATTTCGGCAGCATAACTGTACTAGGACGCTTCACAGTCAGTATCTCCACGCAATAGATGACTTTTCCGACGCATATGGTCACTTTGCAAAACCTGGCGAGAATCTGCAGCACGCTGAATTCTCTGTTTTCTGCCCTGAAAATGCGCCAGATCACCTGTATAGCGGCCCCTTCACGTCCCCGAACCTCATGGGCGTATTAGGGACCGTTTAGGGCCGAAACCCTAAACCTGCAAAAATACACAGCAGGCTGTGATTCCCTGTTTCGGGCTCCGTTTCGCGTGCTGGTCGCATCTGTAGCAAGTCCTCGAGCTCCCGCACCTGTGGGGCTACTTGCCCTTTGAATCGGACGAGATTTCGCACGTGAAACCTCTCCGAATTCACTTGTACCTGCGGGGGATTAGCCACTAGCTAATCCAGTACCTGTGCAAGAGCCCCTTGCCTCAGCAATCGTGCATGAACCCACACAACTGTACATTGGTCAAATGAGAAGCCCACCTAAGGGGCATAACATAACTTCTCGTAGAGGAGAGAGAGAGCAATGTGTAGCGTGCAGGGCATCACTCCTGGCACCGCACTGTACATAAGAGGGAAAGGAAGCACTCCATAGCTCTTAACCTGTGACAGACTTCAAAAATGAGCCTCCCAGCTATAAATTCAGCGCTACCTTCTCTTGCATGAGGAAAGTGCACAGAAATGTGCCACTTGGCACAAATACACGCATTTTCCCGTTTCGGGGTTGCCGCCTAAAAATCTCCCGACCAGTTGCCTAGTTGAGTTCGTGGCAGAGTAATAAAATGTTCCCCTTGACATTCCAGAGCTAATAACGCGAACACTTTTTCTGGTCCAAAAATAGCAGTTCCCTAAATTTTAGGAGATGCTTCCATGGCACTCACACGGGTCGTCTAACCATCAATCACCACTGGAACCACATCAAAAAATGCAATGTCGGCCAGCTATCAGGTGATTTACACTCGTAGCCCCACCGTGGCTAACCTTAGTCCATTTGCCCAACCTCAGTGCTCACTGGCCATCTGGCCTAGACTCTCACTGTCCGCCTCACACCATTCAACTCAGGCATTGGCATTTCCAGAGGGGTGCTTTAAAACAAGTCTAATAAAATTCCCCCAAAAAGAAATCAACAAGTAAAGTTGCCACAGACTCGTGACATACCCCCCTCTTGAAATCACGAACGTCCTCTTTTGCATGAATATCAATCCATTAGTGTGTACAACACTTCGTGGACACTGTATCAAGACTGTCAACCTTTTCGTGTGTACACACCTGGTTAACATGGGACGAGACATACATGCTCATAGTTAACACTCTATTCAACACTTGTTTACTCATGTATGGTCTACCTGTGAGACTGTTCCATTGACATAGTGGATAGCTTTCACACTGTGCCACTGGCTTTCATAGAGTCAATATCTATTAGTACACTTCGAATCCTTTCAAGCATAATAAACAAGCAGTTTAAAAATGCGTCAACATGTACTCATTAGAAGCAATTACTATACTCTTGACAACTGACAAGACATACTTACTTCTATAACACTGAACAAACTTTTAAACAAAACTTTTATTCCCCAAGGGCAATTGCCAAGCAGGGTACACTTCTATTGCACTAAATCCATAGATACATGAGAAGTGCTAGCTCCTAGATCACCCCCCTCTAGCGCAGGTCTCTTTCCTTTTGACCTTTGCTCTTCTTGAGCTGGAGAATACGTAGGTGGTAAACCAAAGGCTTCAAGGTATAGCTGCAATACATCTGGTGACTCTAACAGTTCGCTCTCTTCCATCCACTTTGCATCCATAGGTGGATAGTTCTTGAACTTCACCAAATATCGCCTTGTAACCTTGTGTCACCAGCGTGTGACTACTATCTATCCTTTTTGTTGATTTCTTTCTTATTATCTATTTACTTTCACTTTTTGGAAACACCCCTCGGGAAATCTAACTGCCCTGCATTGCATAGCTAGTGTGGAACTGTCCAGAGGGAGTCCAGGCTTGAGGGCAAGAGAGCACTAAGGTTGGACAAAGACTATGGTTAGCCAAAGTGGGGTCATTGACTAGCCAAAGTGGAATCCTTTGCTACAGAGGCTACATTTCAATTCTGGGTGTGGCCACAGTGTACAAAGAGGGTCGGATGACCTAGAAAGATACAATGGCAGCATCTCCTAAATTTTAGGGAACTGCTATTTTGGGACTTGAAAATGTGTTGACGTCATTACCTCCGGAATGACAAGGGGAACATTTTCTTACTCTGCCGTGAAGTCAACTGGGCAACCGGTTGGGATATTTTTAGACGGCAACCCCGAAACGGGAAAATGCTTATAAATGTGCCAAGTGGCACCTTCTGGTGCACTTGCCTCATGCAACAAGAGTTGGCGCTGAATTTAGGGGGAGAGCCTCATTTTCAGTTTTGTCACAGGTTAAGAGCTATGGAGTGCTTGCTTTCCCTCTTATGCACAATGCGGTGCCAGGAGTGATGCCCTGCATGCTACGCACTACCCTCTCTCTCCCCTTTGGCAGTATGTTATGCCCCTCTAGTGGGCTCTTCATTTGACCAATGTACAGTTGTGTGGGTTCATGCGCGATTGCCAAGGCAAGAGCCTCTTGCACAGGTACTGGATTAGCTAGCGGCTAATCCCCCCGCAGGTACAAGTGAATTCGGAGAGGTTTCACGCCAGAAATCTCGTCCGATTCAAAGGGCAAGTAGCCCTACAGGTGCGGGAGCTCGAGGACTTGCTACGGATGCGACCGGCACGCGAAACGGAGCCCGAAACAGTGAATTACAGCCTGCTGTGTATTTTTGCAGGTTTAGGGTTTTGGCCCTAAACGGACCCTAATACCCCCAGGAGGTTCGGGGACGCAAGGGGACCGCTGTACAGGTGATCTGGCGCATTTTCGGGGCTGAAAACAGAGAATTCAGCGTGCTGCAGATTCTCGCCAGGTTTTGCAAAGTACCCGTATGCGTCGGGAAAGTCATTTAATGCGTGGGAATATTGACCGTGAAGGGTTCTAGTACAGTTATGTTGCCGAAATCAGGCCAGAACAGTCAAAATTCAGCCAAGGTTGTGCGGGGCAGCTTGGAAAGAACCACAACGTTTATTCCCTCTTTTAAACAATAAAGAAATACCGAAAGGGGCGCCTAAGTTAGGGGCCAATCTGGTGTCGGTCTTCCCATACAGGTGCATTCTAGCATCTGTATCCCATTCCCCTCTCTTGTGTCACTATAGCGCAGGTATAATAGACGACTAATAATGGGTGAAAGCTAAATCAAGGTTTGAAGTAAAGTCTACCGCCCTTTTTGGATTGAACAGGCCGGTTTCATGCCTTTGACTTTTCTTTCCTTGTGTGCCATGATCTGTTACGGGACCAACATTTCATCAAGCTCTTCAACTTCTGGTTGCTCTTCAATTGGCATATGCTCTGGCACATCACCAATAAATGGTGTGAGAAGACTCACGTGAAAGGCATTGTGAATCTTCTCAGGCAATTTCAGCCTCTAACTGACGTCACTGATCTTCTCTGTTACTTGAAAAGGCCCATAGCAACGCATACTAAGCTTTGTAAAGAGACTTTCTTTACCTTTTCGCTTCTTTAAACGTGCGTTGTCAAACTGCAAGAGTACCCAATCACCAAGTGAAAACAGCAATTCACGACGATGGAGATTAGCAGCTTTCTTTTGCTTTGCCTGTGTCCTTTCAAGGGCATGCTTTATCTTCTGGTACGTTTCATCCGTATTCTGTACATATTGATGTGCCTGAAAGATTTTTTCCTTGGTATGCAAAATAGGAGGAACTTTCACATGACCTTCGAAAATTTCAAAAGGTGCTTTGTCTGTTGAAGAATGCACTGTGTTATTGTACGCATATTCAACCAACGGCAAATACTGCTCCCACTTCGCCTTGTGCTCTGACACATAGCACTTAAGCAAATCCAAGACAATAGAATTTGCCTCTTCTGAGTGCCCATCTGTCTGTGGATGAAACGACGATGAGAACTTAAGCGTAGCGCCCATATTGAATATTCTCAAATATGCCTCTCCAGAATAGATTTGTCATCCGTGGATTACGGTCACTGACAATCGACTGTGGCATACCATGGTACTTAAAGATATTGTACATAAAGAGACATGCCATTTGATCTAGTTTTATCTTCTTTCTAACAGGAATGAAATGAGCTTGCTTGCTGAATCTGCAAATAATGGTCCAGATTCCATCATTCCCTGTCTGTGTTCTGGGAAGATCAAAGATAAAATCCATAGCTATGCTTTCCCATGGTTTATCTGGAATTGGCAATGGTTGTAACAGCCTTGGTGCCTTTTGCCTGTCAAACTTGACCTTTTGGCAAATCACGCATGCTCTCACAAAGGCATCCACATCTCTCCTCAAGGTAGGCCAATAAAAGAATGTCTCAACCTCTTTCACTGTAGCATCTATACCACGATGCCCTGCATACGGTGGGACATGACTCTCTACCATGACCTTATGTCGCAATGGCTTAGTGACAGAGAGTCTACCATGCATCATCATAAAACCATCTCTGAGGAGGTAGTGCCCATGACGTTGTCCTTCGTTCGAAGATCCTTGCAAAATCTTCGTCACTCGCATACTGTTCCTTCATGTCATCAAGCTCATGATGATAAGGAATTGACACAGTTGAAATTTGTGGCTTGATAACGCATCAGCCACAACATTCTTCTTGCCTTCCACATGCACAATCTGGAAGTGAAACATGGAAAGAATGTTTGCCCATCGCATATGCTTCTTCGATAGCTATGACTGTGTCAAAAAGTATCGCAAGGTCTGATGATCCGTTTGGACAACAAAATCAGCACCTAGCAGGTAGTGTTTCCAACTTAAGAGCGCATGAATCACAACAAGTAACTCTTTTATAGATCTGCATGGTCATCTTTGGCCCTTGCAAGATTTGCTCTCATAGGCTACTACCCTACCATCTTGCATTAGCACTGCACCAATGCTACTGCCACAAGCATCACATTGGACCACAAATGGCTTCTTGAGATTTGACAAAACAATGACTGGATCTGAAGTCATCTTTTCCTAAGAGATTAAAAGCTAAAATCTCTTTCTGGGTCCATCTGAAAGTGACCTCTTTCTTTTGCAAAGCATGTGAAGGTGAAGCAATCTCTGTAAAGTTGCGAATGAATCTTCTGTAGTAAAAACATAGCTCTAAGAAGCTACAGACATCGTGCACAGTCCTTAAAGCTGGCCATGTCTTGATTGCTTCCACCTTCGCACGATCCATTCAGACACCATCCTTTGACACAATGTGTCCGAGGAAGTGGATCTCTTCCAAGAAGAACTCTCTTTTCTTGCATTGATGAGCAATCTGGTCCTGTGCAACTCTTCGAACACAATGGTCAAGTGATGCCTATGCTCCTCATCATTCTTCGAGTAGACTATCATGTCATCAAAGAATGTGCCAACAAAGTTCTGATATGGACGGAAGATCCTATCCATCATCCTATTGAACGTAGCAGGAGCATTCGTAAGACCAAATGGCATTACTAAGAACTCATAGAGACCAAATATCGTTCTAAACGCAGTCTTGTGCACATCCGTGGGCCTAATTCGAATCTGATGATACCCACTTTTAAGGTTGATCCTGTTGAAAATCGCCGCACCCTCTAGACGGTCAAGAATATCATCAATTCTTGGAATAGGAAACCTATTCTTGATGGTATTCTTATTCAACGCATGGTAGTCAATACACATGCTCCACGAGCCATCCTTTTTCTGTACTAAGAGCACTGGAGAGCAATAGGGTGACGAGCTAGGCTGAATCAGCCCTTTCTCTAAGAGCTCCTCCACTTGGCTCATAATCTCTTTCCGCTGCGCCTCACTAACCCTATACGATGGCCTATTTGGTGGGCTACAACCTGGCACCAAATCAATCGCATGATCCTCATGCCTCTCCTGCGGTAGTTGAGACGGTAATGAATCAGAAAAACAACCATTAAACTTTTACAAAAATGCTAACCTGTCTTTATCTAACATAGATAAATTTGACTGGCAACTATCTGAAACATCACTTGCAAAAACCAAGTACGCAAAAAGATGATTCTTTATTACAGAAGTGATAGCAGAAGCAGATACAATAGGGACTGACTCTCCTTTTAGCTTTACATCCAAGATGTGAGTTTTGCCCCTATGCTGTACAATGATCTTTTTGTTGTAGGCATCCAAGACTCCATGCACCCGGAACATCCACGGGATCCCCAACAAGACATCACATCGCGAAGCCCTTTAGGCAGCCCACGACAATACTTTTCTATGTGCTCTGTCAATGGCACAAATTTGTAGGAGGTTACTGAGAGTAACGCTTTACAAAACCTCCTATTGTACTCCAGCAAGCTCTTGCATGTAGCCGAAGTAAGCTGGTGCCAATCTGTCATGACATCGACTTCAAATTCATCTGACAGCCAAGCAGATGCAAACATTTGCTTGAAGTAAACCCAAGTGGCGGGTGCCTGTCCTTGCATTAACAAAGTCGTCCATCATGGAAGCGCATTGTCCTTTAAGAAAGTGGCAGCTTTTCTTACTTCAGAGACCTCCGTAAAATTCCCTCCTGCATAAGTTGTATCAAACTGTTGGAGGAAAGTGAGAGCCTTTGCTTTATCCTCGAAACCACTAAAGGTGCTGAACTTCACAGCTGCACCACCTTCTTTGTATGGTTTTGGCTTTTCTATTGGCCCAAATTGTCATAGGGAAGCGTCTGCAACATGGGCACTGTAGTAGGGACCATCTGTGCCCCTTGGTCATTGAGATTCTGCCTCAAAGGTGCCATATCCGACTGCTGTCCAAAAACCAGCCATGCCAAAATTGACCTGTGGCACCCCAAACTGGCCCTGATTGCTCTGAAAGCCTTGCTGCATGCCAATGTTACCATACATGGGGTTTGGCGTCATGCCATGCATTCCCCCAAACACTATTCCAGGCATGTACTGCTGGTTTCCAGGCGCATAACCAGCCATACTTTGAAACACGGATCCACCCCCGAAATACCCAGGATGCTACCGTGGGTGGTGGAAAAACCTGATGCATTGCCTGGAGATTGGTTCCCTGTCCATTCAATGCAATATTTTGACCCTGAAAGGTGGCGGGCTGATCTGGCAAAACCTGTGGAGTAGGGATCCTCGCCACGTGTTCATGGACAGGAGGGACTTGTCTAGGAGCCTGGCGTGACTCCGCAACATGTGAATGCTCCCTATCTTGCTCAGTCGCATGGGGGACCTGGGCTTGAGCCTCAACGGGCTCTGTACGCTGAGGGCATTCCCTTGCCTGCTGTGACTTAATGGTGCTTGCAGATAATCCATAAACCTGGGATTCTACACCCCTGGTCATTGAGATTCTGCCTCAAAGGTGCCATATCTGGCTGCTGTTCAGAAAACCAGCCATGCCAAAATTGACCTGTGGCACCCCAAACTGGCCCTGATTGCTCTGAAAGCCTTGCTGCATGCCAATGTTACCATACATGGGGTTTGGTGTCATGCCATGCATACCCCCAAACACTATTCCAGGCATGTACTGCTGGTTTCCAGGCGCATAACCAGCCATACTTTGGAACACGGATCCACCCCCGAAATACCAAGGATGTGTGGTGGAAAAACCTGATGCATTGCCTGGAGATTGGCTCCCTGTCCATTCAATGCAACATTTTGACCCTGAAAGATGGCGGGCTGAACTGGCAAAACCTGTGGATTAGGGATCCTCGCCACGTGTTCATGGACAGGAGGGACTTGTCTAGGAGCCTGGCGTGACTTCGCAACATGTGAATGCTCCCTATCTTGCTCAGTCGCATGGGGGACCTGGGCGTGAGCCTCAACGGACTCTGTACGTTGAGGGCATTCCCTTGCCTGCTGTGACTTTAATGGTGCTTGCAGATAATCCATAAACCTGGGATTCTGCACCGAGTGAAGACATTCACAGCAGCAACTAATTGTGTCTTGAACGCATCCTCTTCAACGTGCCCAATCATAAACCCTTGAACCTGTTCTCACTGTGCATTCACACGAACAAAAGGCGTAGACGTTGGCGGTCGTGAACTCTCGCCAACTTCATGCTGTAAAGGAATAGCTTGTCTACCTTGGGAAGAGGAACCCTCTTCTCTAGCATTGTCTGTCCTGTCAGCCATAGTGTAATTCCAAGTTCCCGTGCTTTGTGTCTTCGCCGCAAATAACCAAGGCTCACTTCTTAAGGAAAAAGTGATCTTGTCCCGGCGTCGGAACCATGAAACCGGCCCGTAGGGCGGTAGACGTTAGCTTTCACCCGATCTTTAACACTTGATTTTACGACACAAAGCAAGGACTTAAAAGGAACCTGTAATAACTGAAACTGGAATTACACTTCAAAACAAAAGCACGGCCAGGAAGCTAGAATGCTCCCAAGCAGATAGCAACACCTGTAGGCCCCAAAGGTTGGTGCCCCTTTCGGTATTTCTTTATTCTTTAAGAGAGGGAATAAAACCTCTTTATTCTTTAAGAGAGGGAATAAAACCTGTGATTTCCTACAAGCTGTCCTGCACAATCTGGGCTGAATTCCATTTGTTCTGGCCCGTTTTTGGCAGCATAACTGTACTAGGACGTGTCACGTGACACATCCCAACCCTATGTGTCCGTGGACAAGCTACAGCATGATCAGGGTTCAGTCAGTCTAGATTAGAAGTGATCTGGCACTTTTGTGAGTCTATTCGTAGACCGTGCATGCCGAGTCACTTAGTGTAGATGCATATCCTCTGGTTGCACACAGCATGATCATCAATATTCCCATCAGAATCCATTAGATTCAGTCAGGGGAATTTTCCAATGCATTTAGCCTATTTTCCCTGTTTTTGGTATTTTTAACTTATTATTTTTAAGTGACTTTCCAACAAAAGTAGGTAGGGCAATTTTGCTAAGTTTGTATATAAGCAAACTAGAGTTAGCACTAAATGGCAGAAGAGGCAGCAGGAGCACATGCTCAACATGCACCTTCTCAGCAGAACCCCAGCAGTACCCCCTTGGCGTTTTTGGTTCCCCCATCCTCGCCATAGACAGTCAGCCTAGCGTTTTGGTTTCCCATCAACATCTCAGCTAGCGCTTCAGCAAGCAGCAGAAGGACATAGCGTTTTTGACATCAGCACCATCGCCAGCAGATCCAACTTCTCTAGCGTTTTTGCAGAACCTGCCTTCCTAGCCTTTTTGGTTATCTCAGCCCTGGCGTTTTTGAAGGAGCAGCCCAGCCTTGCAGACCCTAGCATTGGCGATCCGAAGCAGTAGCAGACCCGCCAGTTTCAGCCCCTAGAGAGATAGCCCAGCGTTTTTGGTTTTCAGCCATAAATGCGTCAGATGGTCAGCGTTTTCAGCAGCAGATTCAGCCCTAGTTGGTTGCAGATAGACCCCCATTTTCAGCCCTCGAAAACGCAGCCAAAACAGTCATTTTCAGCCACCCGAAACAGCCCAAAGATTAGCAGAAATTCAGCAGATAGAAGACCACAGATTTCAGCCCTAAAGTCGTCATCGTCATCACCGTCGTCGTCATCAACATAGTCCCAAGTTGCATCAGTCCATTGCATCCGCATTGTACCACTTTGTTCATAAGTAGACCACTCTCGCCGACGAGAGTGGGGCCTTCGGAGGAGGGTTTTACGTCTCTGGTGTCGTATCTCTCTTCTCTTTCTATCTCTCAGTCTCATACACTTGCACGCACATTGTCCATTCACTTTGTTTGTGATCATAGCACTTTCCATCAAGAACGGAAGGCTCTCCCTTCCATAAGAACTAAAAGGAACCTTGAGCACAGTTCGGAGCACTCATCTTGAGCAAAGTGCAAACATTCATTCCGCTGCGCCGAACATTGGTATCAGAGCTTTGGCAGTGTTCTGTGTCACTCAAGGAAAGAACCACAAGAATCACAAGAATTTTTTTGCTTGTTGCGGTCGCACGAAACCCAAGTTTGCTTGGGCGTGTCGATTCCTAATCGTGTTTTGAAGAGTGACAGGAATCCCAAGAAAGAAGGGCTTGTCCAACCTCCCCTTGTGTCTCTTTTCACTCATTGAGAGCGGATCGTGTACTTAGCGGCCGGCCAATCGACGTGAGGTGGGAAAAAGCAAACCTTGGTGTGAGCGCAAGGCCGCCAAGGGGTGCGTCCGCAGAAAGGAGTAGAACTAGGGTGAAGAGAAGATCCTTCTCAAACGCGGTTTGCAAGCAAAAGAAAACCTCAAGAACCCAAGACCCCCAAGAACCCAAGTTCCTCGAGAACTTAAGAACCCAAGACCACACGAACCCACAAGAACTCACGACTTCAGAATGATCATCACTCGAAGCGGAATGGATACTTCGCTTGGAGGTGATAAGCATGAGAGAGGCGAAGAAGAATTTTCCCCACCAGGAGGTTTTTCCGACCCTTCCCCATCTACGACACCGATTGCACTAACTCGAATGGAGGAGTTGGAGCTGTTGTTTATGGAACAGAATTTACAACGCGAAGCAAGAAATGCAGCAAGAATGGCAGAAATGAAACGCAGGCATGCAGAAGACAAAGCAGAAAGAGAAGCAGAAAGAAAGGCCTACGAAGAAAAGATGGCAGCCATAGAACGTAGATACTAAGAAAGAATGGCAGCCATAGCGCGTGAGAGCGAGCAGGCACGCTTGGAAGAAAAAGAAAGACAAGCAGAGAACAAAGCAAGACAAGTAGAATTTGATCGCGAGACCAAAGCCAGAAGGGAAGAAGGGAAGAGTTCTTGCAACTCTTTTCTCAAGTTCAGGCACAAATGGAAGAGATTCGGGAAAAGGAGACTCTCTCAGTCTCTTCTTCTCCAAAGCATGATACATCGGCTTTGCATGATTGTGTGAAGCATGATGATGATTTGAATGACAATGAAAAGCATGATGATTTGGATGCCAATGATTTGCATAACGATTTGGATGACAATGACAAGCATGATGATTTGCATGATCAAGATGTGATTTCTCACGAGCATGATGATTTGCATGATGAAGATGTGATTGTTCACAAGGATGATGTATTAGTGGATGCTTTTTCTAGTGAAGCTAACCTCGTTGTAGATTCGATCAATCACGAAGAACCGATCCTGGCTTTCGAGTCGAGGTCCAAAGAACCCTCACAAGACGATTCTATCATTCAGGAAGAATCGATCTTGGCTCTCGGGCCTAGGTCCAAAGAGCCCTTACAGGAAGTATTATGTGTTCGTATGATTGACAGGTACGTATTGTTCGAGTGTTTCATTCGTGACCGTTTCTTGTATTTTAGTTAGCGTCGTTATGTGATCCCTTTTTCTAGGCATGACATATTGTACGTTGAGCACGTTTCACTCATGAATGAGCATGAATGTATGCGGATTTTTCATGAAAAGCTGAAAAGTATGTATGTAAGGAAGTCACATTCCATGTCTCTTCCTTGGCATGACAAGTACTCGAAAGAGCACATGAAAGTATGAGCACCAAGCGTGGGTATTTCCGTTGTGAATTGCCACAGTTGATTGTTCTAGATCAAAAGAGAAAGATTCGATCTCATTGTTTGCATATGTTTGGTGAACGGTTTGTCACTCAGTCTCTAGGTTCATCTACATTGCATACACAATCTTTAGAGAAGACAAGATTTTTTCCACTCACCTTACATGGAATAGGTATATTCATGGTTTTGTGTTGGAACTGGTTTCAGGAATTTTTAGCCTCGGAGATTCTTGAAGAAGAAAGAAACATGACTCTAGACGAAGTTGAAGCATTGAAGAAGACTCAGAAGACTTTGTGTCGCTTTCGGCGCGGCCCAAAGAAGCAAGCGTTGCAGACCTTTATGAAGTTCAAGTACCGCATGACCCACACATTAGAGTAGGCCGGCGAAGAGTCCCTTCCAGGATTTTGGATGCTATTGGCGATCTCCCTTGACGCCATATACTTCGGTACCAGTACCTCACTTTGAAAAGGAGGGGATGTCACGTGACACATCCGAACCCTATGTGTCCGTGGACAAGCTACAACATGATTAGGGTTCAGTCAGTCCAGTCATTCCAGTCACTCTAGATTAGAACTGATCTGGCACTTTTGTGAGTCTATTCGTAGACCGTACATGCCCAATCACTTAGTGTAAATGCATATCCTCTGGTTGCACACAGCATGATCATCAATATTCCCATCAGAATCCATTAGATTCAGTCAAGGGAATTTTCCAATGCATTTAGTCTGTTTTTCCTATTTTTGGTATTTTTAACTTATTATGTTTAAGTGACTTTCCAACAAAAGTAGGTAGGGCAATTTTGCTAAGTTTGTATATAAGCAAACTAGAGTTAGCACTAAATGGCAGAAGAGGCAGCAGGAGCACATGCTCAACAGGCACCTTCTCAGCAGAACCCCAGCAGTACCCCCTAGGCATTTTTGGTTCCCCCATCCTCGCGTAGACAGTCAGCCAAGCGTTTTGGTTTCCCATCAACATCTCAACTAGCGCTTCAGCAAGCAGCAGAAGGACATAGCGTTTTTGACATCAGCACCATCGCCAACAGATCCAGCTTCTCTAGCGTTTTTGCAAAACCAGCCTTTCTAGTGTTTTTGGTTATCTCAGCCCTAGCGTTTTTGAAGGAGCAGCCCAGCCTTGCAGACCCCAGCATTGGCGATCCCAATCAGTAGCTGACCCGCCAGTTTCAGCCCCTAGAGAGGTAGCCCAGCGTTTTTGGTTTTCAGCCATAAATGCGTCAGATGGTCAGCGTTTTCAAGCCTATTGGACAGCAGCAGATTCAGCCCTAGCTGGTTGCAGATAGACCCCCATTTTCAGCCCTCGAAAACGCAGCCAAAACAGTCATTTTCAGCCACCTGAAACAGCCCAAAGATTAGCAGAAATTCAGTAGATAGAAGACCACAGATTCAGATTTCAGCCCTAAAGTCGTCGTCGTCATTGGCATAGTCCCAAGTTGCATCAGTCCAGTGCATCCGCATTGTACCACTTTGTGCAATCATAAGTAGACCACTCTCGCCGACGAGAGTGGGGCCTTCGTAGGAGGGTTTTACAATATCTCTGGTGTCGTATCTCTCTTCTCTCTCTATCTCTGAGTCTCATACACTTGCATGCACATTGTCCATTCACTGTGTTTGTGATCATAGCACTTTCCATTAAGAACGGAAGGCTCTCCCTTCCATAAGAACTAAAAGGAACCTTGAGCACAGTTCGGAGCCCTCATCTTGAGCAAAGCGCAAATATTCATTCCGCTGCACCTAACAGGACGCTTCACAGGCAGTATCCCCACGCAATAGACGACTTTTCGGGCTCATACGATCACTTTGCAAAACCTGGCAAGAATCTGCAGCATGTTGAATTCTCTGTTTTCTGTCCCAAAAATGTGCTAGATCACCTCTACAGCGGCCCTTCGCGTCCCCGAACATCATGGGGGTATCAGGGACCGTTTAGGGCCGAAACCCTAAACCTGCAAAAATACACAGCAGGTTGTGATTCCCTGTTTCGGGCTCCGTTTCGCGTGCCGGTCGCATCCGTAGCAAGTCCTCGAGCTCCCGCACCTGTAGGGCTACTTGCCCTTTGAATCGGACGAGATTTCGCACGCGAAACCTCTCTGAATTCACTTGTACCTGCGGGGGATTAGCCACTAGGTAATCCAGTACCTGTGCAAGAGCCTCTTGCCTCGGCAATCGCGCATGAACCCACACAACTGTACATTGGTCAAATGAGAAGCCCACTTGAGGGGCATAACATAACTGCTCGTAGAGGGGAGAGAGAGCAGTGCGTAGCGTGCAGGGCATCACTCCTGGCACCGCACTGTACATAAGAGGAAAAGGAAGCACTCCATAGCTCTTAACCTGTGATAGAGACTTCAAAAATGAGCCTTCCAGCTATAAATTCAGCGCTATCTTCTCTTGCATGAGGAAAGTGCACAGAAATGTGCCACTTGGCACAAATACACACATTTTCCCGTTTTGGGATTGTCGCCTAAAAATCTCCCAACCCGTTGCCCAGTTGACTTTGTGGCAGAGTAATAAAATGTTCCCCTTGACATTCCAGAGCTAATGACGCAAACATTTTTTCTGGTCCAAAAATAGCAGTTCTCGAAATTTTAGGAGATGCTTCCATGGCACTCACACGGGTCGTCTGACCATCAATCACCATTGGAACCACTCAATGTCGGCCAGCTATCAGGTGATTTACACTCGTAGCCCCACCGTGGCTAACCTTAGTCCATTTCCCCAACCTCAGTGCTCACTGGCCGTCCGGCCTAGACTCTCACTGTCCGCCTCACACCATGCAACTCGGGCATTGGCATTTCCAGAGGGGTGCTTTAAAACAAGTCAAATAAATTTCCCCAAAAAGAAATCAACAAGTAAAGTTGCCACAAACTCGTGATAGGATGCCTGCTCCTAGGGTTTCCTGTGGTCAGAGTCTCGAGTGTTTTACTATTTCGCTACTAAATATGTGTGTCAGGTCACTTTGACCGAGTTTACATATTTATTACCATATATTAGCCATTTATTAGGATTGTGGGGTTTTGTAGTAGGTATGCCTATATATGCAACCCCTCCCCTTGTACTTTTGGCATGTGTTGTGATCATTGCAGAGCTTTTAACGTTTGGGCACACACTCTCTCTCTCTCTCTCTAGCGTTTTTTCATTGCTAGCGTTTTGTGTGTGCGGCTTCACCTCTCTCTAGCGTTTTTCTGTCCACCGTCGATCTCTCTCTCTCTCTCTCTCTCTCCAACGTTTTCTTTAGCGATCTCTCTCCCCTACTAGTGGTCCCTCTCCCTTGCCATGTGCAAGCCTCTCCGTGTGGCATTGCCTGCGGTGAGTTCCCGTGCTCGTTCGATGGGCGGTACGTGCTAGGAGCTTGACGATGAGGAGATCCATGGCGATAGATCTGAGATCTATCGGCCGCCTGGTACGGAGAGGAGATGTACTTGCTCTCAGAATAGGCACCATTTGGGTGTTTTAGGGGACTTTCAAGTAATAGAATCAGCCTCTTTTATTTTTTAAAAAGAGAGAGAGAGAGAGAGAGAGAGAGAGAGAGAGAGAGAGAGAGAGAGAGAGAGAGAGAGAGAGAGAGAGAGAGAGTTCCAACCGCATTTTGTAGAGATTGGCAATAGTGTGGATGTGAGCGTGGTGCTCCATCCAATGGCGTATACATCCCCGCCCTTAATTGATTCTACATCTTATGTGAAGAATCCTCCTTGGTTCATTTCTCTCCCTTCTATACCTGGAGGTGACATACAAATAGAGTATTTGTCACGTGCACATCTAACCCTATGTACATGTGGACAAGCTACTTCATGACAGGGGTTTAGTTAACTTAGTTTAGGAAGTGTTCTGGCACTTTTGTGAGTCTGTTCCCAGACCGTGCATGTCGAGGCACTTAGAGTAGATGCATATCCTCTGGTTGCACACAACATGATCATCAACATTACCATCAAAATCCATCTGGAGCATTTTACAGTGCACTGAACCTATTTTCCCTATTTTAGCCATTTTTCACTTATTATTAATAAGTGACTTTGTAGGGAAACTGGGTAGGGCAAAACGACTAAGGAACTATATAAGAAAAGCTAGCGCTAACACTTTCTGGTAGAAGAGGCAGCAGATACCACTTGAAGTGCACCTTCTCAACAAGATGGCAAGAGGACCTAGCGTTTTCAGCCACCAAAGATCTAGCCAATGTTTTTCATCAGGTGCAGATTAGCCCCAGCATTTTGCAGTTGCAGATCAGCCTAGCGACAACAGAATCCCTAGCATTTTTGCAGCAGATATCATTTTCAGCCTAGCGTTTTTGGAGTTGCAGATCAGCCGTAGCGTTTGCAGTTCCTTGACGACATAACCATTATTAGCTTCAACGTTTTCAGTTTTAAGCATATAGACACTGCAGAGCAGCCCCAAACCTCGCAGATCTCACCTTCCCGCAGCACATCCTCGCCGCACGGTCAGATCATCCAGCGTTTGCAGATTGAGCCCGCTATTCGCAGATTTCAGTATCTGCGTTTTCAGCGCGTCGTCGTTGCATTGTCGTCACCAACATAGAGTCAGAATTCAGCAAATACAAGATTTGCAGATTTCAGCCCTTAGCGTTTTCAGATTTCAGCCCGTCTTGTCGCTGTCCTCATCGTCGTCGACATCATCGGCAAGACCATTGCATTGTGGAGATTTGTGCAATCAATAGTAGACCGCTCTCGCCATAGAGAGTGGGGCCTTCGGAGGAGGGTTTGACAACATTTTGGTGTTGTATTCTTCTCTCTCTATCTCTCAGTCTCAACACCTTCATTCACAGTGTCTTCCACTTTGTTTGTGATCATTTGCACTCTCTCACTAAAGGAACGAAGAGCTCTCCCTTCCGTAAGTAAAAGGAACCCTTGAGCACAGTTCAGAGCACTCATCTTGAGCAAAGTTCAACATTCACTTCCGTTGCACCTTCCATTGGTATCAGAGCTTTGGCAGTGTTCTGTATCACTCAAGAAAAGAAGCATAAGTTTTTTTTTTGCTTGTTGTAGTTGCACGTAACCCAATTGTGTTTTGGAAGAGTGACATGAACCCAAGAACGAAGGGCTTGTCCGCCTCCCTTTGTTTCTCTTTTCACTCATTGAGAGGGAACCGTGCACTTAGCGGTCGGCCAATCGACGTGAGGTGAGAAAAAAAACCCTTGGTTTGAGCGCAAGGCCGCCAAGAGGTGCGCCCGCGGGAAAGAGAAGAGCTCGGGTAAGAGAAGATCTTTCTCTAACACAGATTGCAAGCTAAAGAAGAACCTCACGAACTCAAGACCCTCAAGAACCTCAAGAACTCAAGAACCCAAGCACCACAAGAACCCAAGTTCCTCGTGAACTTAAGAACCCAAGACTTCAGTGTATGGCTCTCACCCGAAGCGGAATGGATACTTCGCATGGAGGTGATCAACATGGAAGTGGCAAAGAAGAATTTTCCCCACTAGGAGGTTTTTCCGACCCTCCCCCCCTCCCCATCTACGCCAAGGATTGTACCTAATCCTGTGGAGGCTTTGGTCAAGATGATGATGGACATGATGTTACAACAAGAAGCGCAATGCGCTGCCTTGGAGTGCGAGCGCGAAGAAAGAAAGGCATCCTTGGATTGCGAACGCGAAGAAAGACAGACATCCTTGGATTGCGAGCGTGAATAAGCGCGTTTGGCGTCCGAGGAAAGAAAAGTAGAATTGGATCGCGAGCGCGAAGAAAGAAAAGCAGAAAGAAAGGCCGACTTGGAGCGTGAGCGCGTGCAAGTGCGCTTGGCGGCTGAAGAGAAAAGGGCAACCTTGGAGCGTGAGCGCGAGCAAGCGTGCTTGGCGGCCGAAGAGAAAAGGGTAGCCTTGGAGCGTGAGCGTGAGCAAGCGCGCTTGGCAGTCGGAGAAAGAAAGGCAGCTATTGAGCTTGAGCGTAAGTAAACACCGAAGCCCAACGAGTAGCGGTCGAACACAGACGAGCGGCCTTGGAGTTAGAGCGTGAAGCGCAGAGAGACAAACGCATGCAAGAGTTGGTCCTACAGGTACTCACCTCGAAACCTGAGCCGGCCAAAGATGTTGATGGTTCCTCAAGTGGCGCAAGCAAAGATTTAGACTCCAACAACCCCGTCACCGAGAAGTTGATATTTAGTAAGTATGACGGTAAGATGGATGCTAGTGGTATTCATTCTTGGTTGCATCAATTTAATACCATTATTTGGTACCATGCATGGCAAGAGACACAATAGGCCGTGCACCTAGAGGAAACCTACGGAGACGCGCCCGTTTCCTTCAATTGAGCTGACTTCCAAAACAAGCTCAAGGCAGGTTTATGCCTCCTCAGTACCTAGCGCGGTTGAAAGAAGATTGGTGCAATCTCAAGCAGAATGGTATGCCAGTTATGTGTTTTTCTAACCGTGTTTTGCAACTCGGCACCAAATTACGGAAATCGGATGATGAGCGCAAAGAGGCTTTTCTTTTTGGGTTGGACGAATATATCATGTTTGATGTAGAAGTCTTCGACCCCACGGATCTCAACAAGGCGGTAGCAATTGCTCTCTCCCAAGAGATGAAGTACAACAAGGGGAAGCCTAAGGAGAACAAGTCGTCTCAAAGTACCTCTTAGACTTCTTAGAACCCTCAGAATGGTAAGAACGGTAAGAACGGTAACTCTTCTAGCCAATCTTCCTCCAATCCTTCGGAAAAGAACTCACAAAATGAATCTAAGGGTAAAGTTAAAACACTTGCTAAACCTAAGCTAACCTTTGAGGAAAAAGCCGCAAAAGGAATTATAGGAGGATACATAATGGCAGAAGAACAAGTCATTTAAGAAAGGTCGTTGCTATCAGTGTCACGTCAAGGGTCACATTAAAGCGGCTCGTCCTAAGACAGTCCCACCTAAAGAACCTAAGGCACCCGCAACAACCAGAAGCACTTTAATGAACCAAACTGAATCTTCTCATGTCTCTGACACACACATTGATGAGTCTCTCATGAAGTGTTATGGTCATGTGAAGGGTCAGCGGTTGTCATATTGTTTGATCTAGACAGTATGTATGATGTGATTAGTGCCTCTCTTGTAAAGAGAGCCCGCCTAGAGGTTAGTCAGACATCTCCTCTCGAGGTGTTTGGCTTCGCTCATGGTATGGACTCTCTCATCACGCAAGAGTGCCTTGATGTGTTGTTTACAGTTCAACAAGTTGCTTTCCGTAGGAAATTTGTCGTGTCTCCTCTCTCAGGATGTGATATGCTTTTGGACATTAGACGGTTTCGTGAGCATAACCCTCTCATTGATTGGGAGGACAATACCTCACATTAAATGCTAGAGTGACTCTCCCATGGTCATTCGTGCTGAGGAGGGTCTGCATTCTTTGCCTCTCATTTCTTATGTGCAGGTAAAGCGTGAATTACGATGAGGAGCACAAGTGGCATTCATCTATGCCTCTCCAGTCACCCAGAGCATTCAGACTCCAGACAGGTATTCAACTTTGTTTACCAAGTTTAAGCATCTCTTTTTGTAGGATGATCTTCCACCCCGTCTCCCACCCGAGTGGTCGGAAGACCATCGCATCGAGCTTACCGAGTCGGCACAGCCCGTCAGTAAGGCTCCCTATCGTTTGAACAAGACACATGAAGAAGAGTTAGAGCGGCAATTGATAGAGTTGGTGGCTAGAGTGTAAGTCCTTTTGCTGCTCCTATTTTGTTTGTCCGCAAGAAAGATGGTTCGTCTTGTTTGTGTGTTGATTACAATGCATTGAACAAGATGACGGTCATGAACAAGTTTCCGATGCCTCGCATTGAGTATATCCTTGATAGGCTCAATGGGGCAAAGGTCTTCAGTAAGGTCAATCTCAAGCGTGGATACCATCAGGTAAGGGTGTTCAAAGGGGACATCTTCGAGACCGCTTTTCGCACAGAGCGAGGGCAATGGGAGTATGTGGTTATGTCTTTTGGCTTGACAGGTGCCGTGGGTACATTTAACCGTCTCATGGTCGACCGTTTTGGCGATATGGTTGGTGTATGTGTGTTCATCTTTCTTGATAATATTCTTATTTTTTTTGCATCGTGGAAAAAACATGAAAAGGATGTAGAAAGGGTACTAACCCGTTTGGATGAGTGTCAGTTGTACATTGCAGCTAAGAAATCTGAGTTTTTTCTCACAGAAGCTACTTATCTGGGTTATATCATTTCTGCAGAAGGCGTCAAGCTAGACCCTGCGAGGGTGGAACAGATACGTAATTGGGATTGCTCAAAACTGTATAGGATGTGCGTTCTTTTCTTTGTTTATGTCAAGCATATAGTTCGTACATAGAGAATTTTGCACGTATTGCCGCACCTATGACAGATGTTTTGAAAGGGGTAAAGACTCGCCGACAATGCGTGGATTTACCCGAGGCAGCCATTGAGGCTTTCGTAGCTCTCACTCCTTGCGTCTTGGGATGACCCCTCTGAGGTATGGACGGAAGCGAGCATGTCGCCATAGGCGTTGTGCTTCAGCAGCATGGTGATCCAGTAGCTTTCCTTAGTCGGAAGCTTTATAGTGCAGAAAAGAACTATTCAGTTTATGATAAAGAACTTTTGTCTGTCATTCACTCTCTTAAGCATTGGAAGCATTTTCTTTATGGTAAGAGAGTTTACAGTTCGCACAGATCACCAAGCCCTCAAGTGGCTCCAGTCTATGCCTAGTGCACATTGGAGTGATCGCCAAGCACGGTGGTCACAATTTTTTGAGCAATTTGGAGGTTTGAGTGAGTATGTGCCTGGAAAAGCTAACCCTGTTGCAGATGTGTTAAGTCGCAAAGGACAGATCATGGCTCTTGAGTCAAGATCTACAGTTTCTCTTGAGGGTGTGTCTTTTTGACAACATGAAGAACCAGTATGCGGATTCTGAGTTTGGTAAGCAATGGTTGCAGGCTCTTGCTTCCCAAGGGCCAAGCAACTATCTCATTCGTGATGGTTTGTTGTATTTTTGTCAACGTCTATGTGTGTTACTCTCTCTCAAGACAACCATATTGCATGATGCACATGACTCTCTCACGGGTTGACACATGGGAATGAACACTACTCTGGAAAAAATAGAAAGATTTTTTTATTGGCCTAAAATGCGAAAAGATGTGTTTCGTTATATCACATAGTCCACTATTTGTCAAAAGGTAAAAGCTCCTCGGGGTAAGCAACAAGGCCTCTTACTTCCGCTGCCTATTCCCGATGGACCTTTTCAAGATATTTCGATGGATTTGTGACTAACCTTCCACTTAGTTTGCATTCAAGGAACACTCATTGTTTGACAATTGTTGATCGTTTCAACAAGTTTTGCATGTTGATTCCTTGTAAGGCCACAGTCACCGCACAAGATGTAGCACGGTTGTTCATTAAGCATTGGTACCCCCTTTGTGGTTTATCAAAATCAATTGTTTCAGATAGAGATGTTAAGTTCACGTTCCATTTTTGGCACGCACTCTTTGAAAATTTTGGCACTAAGTTGAATTTTTCATGGGTTTTTTATCCGCAGTCAGATGGTCAGACAGAGATTTACAATTAGTTGGCTTTTGATGTTGTAAAGTCATATGTGCATGATCAACAGTCTCATTGGGAGCTCTATCTCCCATTGGTTCAAGCTATTTTGAATGACTCTTTTTCCTCTGCCATTGGTGGAACTCCGTATGAGGCAGCTTTTGGCCGTCCGTTCCAATCACTTTTGACTCGCTCGGTCAATCAAATGCGTGATGCCAATGCTGAAAGTTAGACGTTGGATGAGATTTCTGAGTATGTGAAGCTTCGGCTAAGCAAGGTTCAAGAGTCTTACTCACGACAGGCTAATAAGCATCGTCAGGATGTTTCGATCAAAGAAGGGGATTGGGTGTATTTAAGAATCATGAAGCAACGTCTTAAGCAAGTTGGAAAGAAGTGTCCAAAGTTGTCTTTCAGAATCTATGGTCCATTTCTTGTCATTAAAAATATAAATGAGGTCTCAATGAAATTGTAATTGCCAAACTCATGGTCAATGCACAATGTTTTCCATGATTCTTGGTTGAAAGTGTTTCTGGGAACACCTCGAAAAGACATTTCCAAAGAAGAAGAACCGGAGATCATCGATGAAGCTAAAGTCATGAAGCCGGAGCAAGTGTTGTTGCATCGGTTTTTCCATGGTTCATAGAAGCAAGTGAGACAGTACTTCTTAAAGTTCAAGGATCAAGGCACCCACGAGGTAGTGTGGGTTGATGAAGAGTTTTTCAAAGATTATCCCGAATGGTTGGTAGCCTACAAGGAAGCCATGCAGATTGGTACCAGTACCTCACTTTAAAAAGGAGGGGATGTCACATACACATCTAACCCTATGTGCATGTGAATAAGCTATTTCATGACTATAATTCGGTTAGCTTAGCTTAGGAAGTGTTCTGGCACTTTTGTGAGTCTGTTCGTAGAACGTGCATGTCCAGACACTTAGAGTAGATGCATATCCTCTGATTGCACACAGCATGATCATCAACATTACCATCAGAATCCATCAGGAGCATTTTACAGTGCACAGAACCAATTTTCCCTATTTTAGTCATTTTTCACTTATTATTAATAACTGACTTTGTTAGGAAACTGTGTAGGGCAAAATGATTAAGGAACTATATAAGAAAAGCTAGCGCTAGCACTTTTTGGCAGAAGAGGCAGTAAATACCACCTGAAGTGCACCTTCTCAGCAAGACGGCAAGAGGACCAAGCGTTTTCAGCCACCAAAGATCCGGGCAGCGTTTTTCATCAAGTGCAGATCAGCCCCAACGTTTTGCAGTTGCAGATCAGCCTGGCTACAGCAGAATCCCTAGTGTTTTTGCAGCTGGTATCATTTTTAGCCTAGCGTTTTTGGAGTTGCAGATCAGCCCTAGCGTTTGCAATTCCTTGACGACATAACCATCATTAGCTTCAGCGTTTTCAGTTTTCAGCATATAGACACCGCTAAGCAGCCCCAAAACTCGCAGATCTCACCTTCCCGCATCAGATCCTCGCGGCACGGTCAGGTCAGCCAGTGTTTGCAGATTCAGCCCGCTATTCGCAGATTTCAGCATCTGGGTTTTCAGCGCGTCGTCGTCGCATCGTTGTCACTGCCGTCGTCACCGACATAGAGTCAGAATTCAGCAGATACAAGATTTGCAGATTTCAGCCCTTAGCGTTTTCAGATTCCAGCCTGTCTCGTCGCCATCCTCATCGTCGTCGACATCATCGGCAAGACCATTGCATTGTAGAGGTTTGTGCAATCAATAGTAGACGACCGCTCTCGCCATAGAGAGTGGGGCCTTCAGAGGAGGGTTTGACAACATTCTGGTGTCGTATTCTTCTCTCTCTATCTGTGAGTCTGAGCACCTTCATTCACAGTGTCTTCCACTTTGTTTGTGATCATTTGCACTCTCTCACTGAAGGAACGAAAGGCTCTCCCTTCCGTAAGTAAAAGGAACCCTTGAGCACAGTTCGGAGCACTCATCTTGAGCAAAGTTCAACATTCACTTCCGTTGCACCTTGCAATGTTTTTTATTCGATTACAAGGACACTGTTTCAAGAGTGGCAGAGCAGGTCAAATGGCAGCTTTGATGCTCTAGCAGAATAGAGCGTCCAGAGCAGAGAGAGCACAGTCTCTTAGGAAAGTGGACAGAGTTATCGCTGGTGCTAGGAGGCTAGAGGTCGAGAGAGCTAGGAGGAAAGAAGAAAAGAAGAGGAGGAGAAGGCTAAAGAGGCAAACAGAGGCTCCTCCAATAAGACAAGTTTATAGGCACAGGGATCCTCCACAGGATCCACCCCTTTATACTTGTTCTTCTTCAATAGAGATACCACGGGTCCATGTACCTCTCTTGAAGGGTTCCTAGGGATATTGTTGTACATTCATTCAGTTCAGATGAAGATGATATTCCTCTTGTTGTGCTTATCGTACTGTTTAAGGAGAAATTTCCCCTTGGATTACAGGAAAATGTACACATTGGAAGATCTGAGGTTCGTTTGAAAACCAAGAGTACTTTGTTCAAGAGGAAGAGGTAAAAGGAAGTACTCGCATGGTTACATAGAGGATTGACCTCTACAAGCTTGAACGTTAGATGAGGCTACAGATGGGCGAGGTGTGTGCGGGTTTGTTGAGGTTGGGTAGCCAAATTTTCCTGTTGGCGTGCGATGTGTCGTGGGATGGTGGTTCTTATCTAAGATGGTAGCTGTGGTTCGGTAGAGAGGCCAACTCCTAGCAGTCTTGGTGGCTCGGAGATCCCTAACACGGTGTGGCTTGGTGAAGCCTATATTACTGAAGCGTACCTTCGAGGTCTAAAAATATATAGTTTTGGTTGCTATGTCTCTCCCTCATGCATGCTTACTGCTTGTTTAAAGAATTCAAGCCCTTCTTTGTCACTGTATCTCACTCCTGTCATGATGGAAGCTTCTATTCAAATTTCACGATTGTCTTTGTTGTGTTGTTAGGTGCGAGAGCCACCTTCTCTTTGGGAAAATCCATTCTCAGCAACAACTTCTTGGAAGCCATGTGCTGATAGGAGAAATAGCCGGAGTGATTGTAAGTTTCAACGCTTTCGTAATCTTGATCAATCATTAAAATGACAGGTTTCATGGTATATTGACAGTTCCACTGGCTGAGAATGAAACAAATGGTTATATTGCGGTTCATGCAGAAGGAGGGCTCAATCAACAGCGGATAGCTGTGTGTTTTTAATGTTCTCCTTCACTGTTCCTTCTTGCAGTGTCAGTGCCTTTATGTTTGACAACTTACTTATGGTGTTATTTGTGGTCTTATGGGCTTAGCTGTGGTACAGATATGCAATGCTGTTGCTGTTGCAAGAATCATGAATGTGACACTGATTATTCCACTAATGAAGCAGGATCAAATCTGGAAAGATCAAACGTAAGGGGCATTTCGAAAATTTCTTAGTTTGAAGCAATGGAATTTCATTGCAAAGAATGAGCTGCCTATGATGACTCGGATAATCAAATTCCATTATTTTTCAGGCGATTTGAGGACATCTTTGATGTGGATCATTTTATAAATTATTTGAAGGATGATGTGCGGATTGTGAAAGAGATTCCTTCATGGTTTTCAGACAAGGGAGAACTATACACTAGTATCAGGTCAGTGTCATAGTTGATCTTCTTGTTCTATCATTGTCAAGAGGTGTAGGTGTAGGTGTAAGTGTGTGTGTGTGTCCTTTTATAAAGTATACAGGAGCGAGACTGATGATTAACAGTATATGCCTATCTTATCTATTAGGAATCTCTATTATTTTCTCATCATGTATATCTTTTAGATTAATGCTTTTGCTTTTTCAGGCGGACGGTTAAGAATATTCCTAAGTACGCATCTGCACAATTTTACTTGGAGAACGTTTTACCCAGGATTAAAGAAAAAAAAATCATGGCATTGAAGCCTTTTGTTGACAGGCTTGGGTACGGTCGTTTTCCAAAAGCTTTTGTAAGGCACATATTGCTGTTTTGTTTTGTGTAAGAATCTTTTTTATGTTACCAGGTATGATAATGTTCCTCAAGAAATAAATAGGCTTCGCTGTAAAGTTAATTATCATGCGCTGAAATTTCTACCAGAAGTTGAAGAGATGGCAGATTTTTTAGTTGCAAGGATGAGGAATCGTACCGGCATACTACACCCGTACATGTGAGTGACACAGCTTTGGCTTTCTAAAGGAGATATTAGAAGATGCTGTTGTCTTTCCTTGGTGCTGATACATACAGCAGGGCATTGCATTTGAGGTTTGAGAAAGGAATGGTGGGGCTCTCCTTCTGTGACTTTGTCGGGAACCGGCAGGAAAAGGTCATGATGGCTGCCTATCGTCAGAAGGAATGGCCTCGGAGATATAAGGTGAGTTTGTGGTTTGGCCAACTTTTACCTTTTTCCTTTGCACTTACTGTAGAGGTCTTTAACTAAGGGCTTGCCAATGCTTTGAGGAGCGCAGGCCATAAAGACAACTTTTGTGCCTTTCGTTTTATCCCAGACAAAGGGTTGTGGGCTTCAAGTCTTAAATTTTCAAAAAGTTTGGATTCAAAGCTCTAAAATTTGCATACAAACATACTCTGTTAGGTCTACATGTGCACTATCTCTTAATAGGCTTACCACTTACTGGTACTGGGCATTCAGAAAGTCTTTTCTGGGCCCTGTAACCTGTTGGGTGTTCTTTGAGGTCTGCCATGTATGGATATGGAATACAGCATAGCTTAGCCTTCTCTGTATCAAGAGTCGTATTATGTGTCCCCTTGTTGGGAGTGCTGGCCCGGTAGGTTACTACTGGAAATAATTTAACTCGTGATCCATGAAATTGGAGCTCCCTCGTTTAATTTAGGATGGGAAATTATCAGCTGAGTGGTCGGGCCACGTGGATAGCGCTAGCCTGTCTGACTTCCTTCTATTTGTCAGATACTGAAATGGACTAGGAGAGCTCTGCTAAGATTATACACCTTACTGCAGAGAGCTTCACAATGTGTGGAGTAGGGCATGGGAGGTTTTGGACAAAGCTGTGAGGCACATGCTTCAAATGATCATTCATTCAGTGAGGGATTACTCATCACCATATGTAGTAAGCACCTGGTTGGTGTGGAAAGACTTGGGGTGGCATATTATGAAGACTCTAGGCACGGCATTTGCTTTTGCATGATTTTATGTTTATAGGATCTTCGAGAGAGTGAATTCAGATATCGTGAAATGTGATATCGGATAAGATCAGTTGTGAATCTTTTTAAAAGCCCTATGCATTAAAGGGTACTTGTAGCCCAACTTTAGCATCCTTGCAAGAGAGCAGGACGTGGATGCAGGAAGAGAATGCCTTTCTAGCTGGTGTTCCTAGTTTGTGGTGCAGACCAGTTTTTAAAGAGGATTCAAGTAGCTACCATGCTCTGGGAGAGCCTCTGTGGACTATCTTCTGCATATGAGAGAAGGGTGGGAAAATTTCGAGAGATTCTTTCTAAGCATTTTACAGAGACTAGGTTCAACAGTGGCTCCTATCCAAGATTTACATTATCTCGATTTTCGCCCTGTCTGCATGTATTTCATAGTAGGAGTCTGTCCTTTTCAGGAAGAAATTTTGTGGCTGATTGTGGTCTTGACCTCATTACTCGCACTTTTATCTAAGAGGTTGTTAAGATTGAAAAGTTTGAATGTTTTTTATTTCGTCCAATGTGTTTGCATGCATGCTGATACCAGCTTTTTGTTTGCAGAATGGTTCACATCTATGGCATCAAGCTCTACAGAAGCGCAAGGAAGGAAGATGTCCACTAGAACCTGGGGAAGTTGCAGTCATTCTCATGGCAATGGGATATCCTAAGGAAACCCAAATTTATGTGGCGTCAGGACAAGTTTATGGAGGAGATAAGCGCATGGCACCCTTGCGAAATATGTTTCCAAATTTGGTTTGCATACTTGTCTCAAATAACCACTTTGGTATTACTAGCCCCATCACAGCATTAATGTTTTCTTATATAATCAGGTTACAAAAGAGGGATTGACGACAAAGGAGGAGCTGGCGCCCTTCCGAAAGCATGTAACAAGCTTGGCGGCTTTGGATTTTCTGGTGTGCTTGAAGTCGGATGTTTTTGTAATGACGCATGGTGGCAATTTTGCGAAGCTCATCATTGGAGCTCGAAGGTACATGGGGCACCGTCAGAAATCAATCAAGCCCAACAAAGGCCTCATTGCAAAGTACCTGGGAGACCCAACATTGGGATGGCCTGCTTTTGTGGAAGATGTGATTGTTACTCATGAAAGCAGGTCTGGACTGCCAGAAGCAACATTCCCGGCGTATGATATATATGAAAACCCTCTATCACATTGTATGTGCCGGACTTGATTTCTTAATGTGTTGTTTGAGGAGAGTAAATATTTGGCAGAGAGAGTTTGGAAGGTATTCGTGGGCAGGTTGAGCCATTTTGGTGATGCAGTGAAGATTATCTGTAATGGACGGTAGGAAGTGGGTTGAGCTCATGATGATATTTGCATTTCAGCATGTGTGACTCTGGCAGGCAAGAAGTGCAGATAAATGGGATTGAGCTGAGATTACATACAAGGATTGACAAGATCATTTGAAGCAGTGAAGCATTTTCAGGAATGACACATATATCCCAAATGGATGCTTTTGAAATGAGAAATACTGACGTGAAAACACCATGCGAGGCCTGCCATTTTAATCCCGTGCACTGTGCAGCAGAGTTATTCCGTTCATATGTAATCTTGTATAACTTGGCTTCTTGGGATAGTTTCCTACTGCATTAAAATTCTCTTGTGTGAATAACTAGTCTTGACTTCAACTCTCGTCGTCGGATTTTTCTTAAAGGCCTCTTGGGACAGTTTCCTACGATGTTAGAATTCTCTTCTTTTTAATTTGTAAATCTTGATGAAATTTACAAGTGGGAAACCTTCAGAGAGGAAAACCCATGAAAAATAAGAGATACAAAAAGTGGAGCACCATGAGGCTCCGAAGGCTGGAAAGATTCAAAGTAGATCCTATGCACCGCTTGGTCAAGCGAGAATTTGAAATAGGGAAAGGGGCCAACATTAGAGCCTTGAAACATTAATGGGTTCCTATGGTGCCAAAATCTGACAATATTGATAAATGCTTATGCATAAATTGCGGAGATTGGAGCACCCCTAAAAGCCAAAATTGTTTGGAAAAATGTCGGAAGGAAAATGCAGCCGAAGAGCAATCGACACTTGCCGAAGGGACTTGGAGCAACGACAACTCCACAATAAGTGTGGCATGGTCTCCTTGGCTTCATAGCATCTCAGGCAGTGAGAAGGTGCAATATGTTGTGCACGCAATAAGTTGACAACAGGTAGAGTTCCAGCTAAGCATGGCCACAAGAAAATACGCTCCTTCAGAGATACATGACTTTGCCAAATGCTAGACAACGTTCCTTGCTACCACAAGGACGACTTGGAGAGTGACCACAATTGATTACATGAGGTATAATCCACGCATCAAATTGTAGGACGACATAAACATTGCCAACTGAAATGTATTCTAGTATGGTAGTAGCAAGATTGCAATTAGAAAAGTGGAGTCCACATTCAAAGGAGGAATGGGTGGGTGATCGACAAGCATCCTTCGAATCTCTTGCCAAAGAGAACAGTGGAGAACCAATTGAAAGCCGGGCAGCGCATCAGACATGACCCATATCATCCACATGATGCACCTTACAAATAGAAAGTATGCTCGGCGAAGAGTGTTGAACCAAAGTCGAGGAGAATGCCTTGCTCCAAGGCAGACTCTCCAATCGAAGGGAGTTACCCAGAGGGGATTGTCTACCATGCCATGTCAAGTGAAGGCCTTCCTCTCAACAATGAGAGAAGTAAACGGACATCCTAGAATATGTTCTTCAAGCTTTCCAAAAATGAGGTCCCAATTCGTGGGTTGCCAGTGACCACAAAATGGCGTGGCAATATGTGCACATAAAATCTTGTATAGATGACATCTACAACCTTTCAAAAGACAATACAATGAAAATTCACCTACATAAATGTGTTTATCCTTATAACCTTTTTGAAACATAAAGAAATTGTTGGTAGCTTTAAGTTGCTGTATCCTTCCATTGAACTCGGTATTCTTTGATTGGTTAGCAAGCGACTTAGAGGTGATACATTTTTTTCTCGATGCATAACATTGGTATATCTTAAGTGTATAAGTGAAGGGTGAGTTTAGGACATGAAAAGACCATGAAAGTGGAAAGTCAAAGGAGTTTTTTGTGTCCATATAAAGAAGAGATGGTCGAGTACACATTCATACATGTGTGCTTTTCTTTTGCTTATTTTCCCTTTAGATGTTTTGGGCTACATAAGTAGTCCTTAGTAAAGGGTTGGATTTTGGGTGCATCTGTGGACCATTGGATAAAGCTTGCGGACTAGTGCCACACGACAAGCCAATGATGATAAACTTTTTTTTAGTTTTTATTTTAGGCCTTTGTGAGAGGGTGCTGACATTTGTGTACCTCTCTCTTTAAAGAGGGTCATTGAGTATTGTGGTAAACACTCCTCTTTAGCTTTGTTTTTTGTTTCCGATTTCTTACAATGCTTTAAGTGTTTTTCAATCATTATTTTTTATGCTTTTGGAATATACTGTATATTAAATATTTCATCACACTTTTTCTAAAAAAACATAATATATTCTTATGATACCACATGTTCTAAAATACTAACGTCACACAATGAAGCCTCTTATTATGAAATTCTTCTCAATAACCTTATGTAGGCCATAGTGAATCTTTACCTTGTCTTCTCTTTTTTAGAGTGTCCTTGCATATAGGTGGTGAATATATATTTTTGGAAGCGAGTATGTGCATGATTTTGAAGCTCATATAATGATGCCTATACTTAATTTATTTCTAAAGATTGTTAACAAGTAAGTACATCAAGGTATTTAGATGTACTGGTTCTATAGTTGTATTGTTAGTTCTCTTTCTTAGGTGAAGGTATAAGATGTAGCTTGTATGTGACCCGCACGTTGCTGCGGCTAATTAGAAGCAAGAATTAACTCTGTGATACTCGCCTCCTTCACCTTCCCCCAAGGTGGCAACATGAGCATACATTTTCTATGCATCGATAAGGTAGTGCCAAATATATTCTTGGATGCTTCATTATTAAATATAATCTTCTTCAAAGCTATGATAAGACAACTCTAGCTAACTATCAGCTGTGACATCTTGTATAGAAAAATGAAGAAGATGACATCTACAACCTCTCAAAATGCAATCCAACGAAAATCCACACACATCAATGTGTTTATCCTTATAACCTTTTTGAAACATAAATAAATTGTTGGTTGCTTTAAGTCACTGTATCCTTCCATTGATATAGATATTCTTTAATTGGTTAGCAAGCTACTTAGAGGTGATACATTTTTTTCTTGATGCATAAGTGAAGGGTGAGTTTAGGAAAAGAAAAGATCATGAAATTGAAAAGTCAAAGGACTTTTTTGTGTCCATATAAAGAAGAGATGGTCGAGTGCACGTTGATACATTTGTGTTTTTCTTTTGCTTACTTTCCCCCCGGGGGATTCACTCTATATACAAAACTGGACGTCAGCCTACGAGCGAACAACTTTGATAAAACCCCTATATACGACTCATATTAGGGAATATGACCCCCGTTTCTACGCTTATATGACAGTCAGCGAAAAAAACTATCATACCCCTATCTTACATATAAAATTTAGGTCTCACATGATTAGTCCAAGAGTGTGTATCATAGTGACTGGCAACGTACTAAGGAAACACTTCTATTGATAGCTAGATGTAGCCTCAATGTATCTTAGTTTGACTTTCAAGCTATGTGCCCGATCAACGTGCACTCTGGCTACTCATCCAATTCTGACCCATCCAAAGCTAGTGCAAATCAACCCTTGACCTTCTCCAAATCAGCCCTTATCTATGACCGACTTGATACAAAATTTGATATGTGACCTTATGAAAAACATCCCCAAAATTCATCCACCGACTTCTACTGCACATCGGTGACCAATCGTTATAAGTAATCAGCTCACGTTAGTTCTCTCCCCCCCCCATTAAATTTGATACCCCCTTCCCTTATTTTTAAGCTTGGGAGATAAATTATTGGGGGCCTGTCCCTAACTTTTACGCTTATCTAACTTGTAAAAGAAAAACCCCTCCCCTGCACTTACGTGGTGCGATGAGTTTTCCATGGTGAATCTCTCGGGACTTTCCCTTTAGAGTTTTCTTCTCTTCTAGAGTGTCCTTGCACTATATAGGTGGTGAATATATATTTTTTGAAGCCATTATGTGCATGAATTTGAAGCTCATATAAAGATGCCCATACTTAGTTTATTTCTAAATATTGTGAACAAGCAAGTACATCAAGGTATTTAGCTGTAATGGTTATGTAGTTGTATTGTTACTTCTCTTTCTTATGTGAAAGTATTTATATGTGACTCGTATGTGACCCGCATGTTGCTTCGGCTAATTAGAAGCAAGGATTAACTCTGTGATACTCGCCTCCCTCAACTTCCCCCAAGATGACAACATGTGTGAACATTTCTATGCATCGATAAGGTAGTGCCAAAAATATTCTTGTATGCCTCATTATTAAATAAGATCGTCTTCCAAAGCTATGATAAGAAAACTCTAGCAAACTATTGGAAAGGCTAGGGTTCGCGTGAGCTTGCTTAGAGAGATGGGGGTGGGGTGGGGAAAGGCCCCTGTTTACAGGGATGCTTCTGAGAGGAGGAGTCCTAGTTGGATGGCCCCTTCGCTCTCTGCTTGCCTCCCCCAACCCTGCATTTTTGAAAATATGGTGCCAAGGGGACCACTCACGGGTACGCGAGAAACTTTTATGCACTATTGACAGTGGTGTTGGCATGGAGCTGTGGACGAGGCTCCCTTCTGAGACCGCTTTTGAATGCCAAGCAACAAGCAAAGATGATGAAGTTCGTGGGCTACTCGTTTTCATCAAAATCTCGACAGTCGGATCGTCTGCAAATCTATCATGCAGGGTATGCTATTTTTTGAAGAAGGGTTGCAGATTTGGGTGCCTAATCCAGCTTGGTGTGAATCGAGTTGGCGAGTTTGGTTGGTTGATGTCTGTGTTATTTTGGTGGTGCGTCAATTGGGTGCTTTGTGAGCACCTTGGTGGTCTCCTTCTGGTTCATCAACTCACAGGTTTGGGCTCTTTTTGGATCTTTGACTTGCTTCAGCCCTCTTTTGACGGCATGGCGCACAAGTGGGGTGGAGGTGGCAGTTGCCCCTGTTTGGTGGCATCCCTATGCTCGATCCTCTCTCAGCGATAGAAGGCCTTGGGCCTCAGGTGATGGAGTCATACTCTCCCCTTCTACGGGCATAGTTTTTTGTTTCTTTATTTCTCCCCGTGATACGTTTGTGTAGTGTTGCTTTGGTCTTTGCTGGTTGTGCCGAGTGGCTCCCGTGATTAGCTGATGTATGGTTGCTGGTGGTGGGTTCATGGTGCCTTGGTGTAGGGTTGTTACTGGTTTAGGCAAAGTTATAATGGCTCCTTTGGAGTAGGTGTGGGTGGGTGCTAATCCTATGAGAGGGGATTGGCCCTTTGTG